>NC_085038.1:5596016-5896016 GCF_963692335.1 Osmerus eperlanus
AGTCATGTTTCATTTTTCCTTTTTGGAGTTTTTGAACTCTCAACCTGGCCACGTTGACAAACTGAAATGGGAACTCCTAAACTTAACTGTAGAAAAGTTTTGTCTTTTCCAACCAGTTGGCAAAAATAAGTTAATATAGTTTAGTATTTAGTTTAGTATTTCAAAGCAAAACAAATGTCGGACATGTGACCATTTCGATTTTACTGAGCTGGGATGCTACAACGACCACGAACCTGTTACACAGACTGTGTCTGATTAACCTACTGTATCTCTAACTATAACAGATATACATTGCTACTACAGTTTATTTCTTGGAATATGTATTCTTGCATTTCACAATGACACTGAGTGGCACAATGATGAGAGAGAAGATTGACATTCACTTAGGGGTATGCCATTTAGTGGCGACATTGACCTTCCACTTGTGACACTATCGTAATGAAAAGGTCAGCCCCTGCTGCTCTAATGAGTCATCTGATTTTGAGGCATCTTGGTAAGAATCTTGTAAGAATACAACTTCTAACTGATGCAAAAACAATGGAAATTGTCAAAACACAAAGACGATTATCATATGTAAACAAGAAAGGTATTTAATGTGTCTTTTTGAAAATCCGTTCTGCGTGCATCAGGTAAAGTGAACATGGTAGTCAAAATATCTAGAGGAAATGAAGGTTATTGATTCCATGTAGGTGGACACTTAATTACAGGGCATTTATATTGTACATTAATCATCTAGAAGAGCAAATATCCACTGGTAGATATACATATTGTACATCATTTAAGTTTCATCACCCTAAGAAAGATCTTAGAGGCTGTGAGTTTACATAACACTTTCATAAAACAGAAATGCATTTTTTTCACATCGATAATCTATATCACATAAAATAAGTATGTTTGTGTAAACTATTAATTTTCTAATTGTGAGGGATTAAAATTAATATTAATACACAGTATATTGATAAGGATACCTTTCAAACCAGCTTAAAAGAGGAAACCCAAGAAAATTGGCCTTATTCCCCATGCAATCCGAGGTAAGTGGCAATTAAAACACTGATTAATGTGAACCACCACTCGAACACAACTTTATAAATCTGACAGAACTGTAGGGAAAAGGCAGAATCTGACCTTGTGCTTATTATCACTGTCTAATGACAGTGAGCCCACAGCCATTAGCCTCCTGATAGAATAATTCAAAGCAGTTGCATCCCCAGTTATAAACAGGAAGTGTAAGTCAGTATGTCATGTGTTCATTTTGAAAGTGTCACACCTGAAGGTATCGTACCAACCTGGTCAAAGCATCTGGACTTTGACATCTGTGTCATTTCCAATATCCATAAAAACATTCTGTAATGCCAACCGATAATATATAATACATTTTAACAATCACACCTGACCGCTTATTTCTCATGGGAAAGATTAAACATCATAAAGACAAATTGTTACAATGATGTAATGTCATATCACACACTTCCCTTTTTGTGTTGTCAATGTATTTCAAGATTATAAGAAAGGGTGACAATGACCATGCTGTGTTTCAACTGAGAAGAACATCCATTGTACAGACACTAGTGGCCAGATTTCCCAGTGGTGGCTATGGAGCATTCAGCTTGATCAGATAACAAATTGATATTCCAAATAGGAGCTGACATGCATTGCTAAAGATGCCAATGGTAATTAATTAGCATCTAATTTTGACCAGAGAACAACAGGATATAGGACTTGGTGCTCAATGCCATTTCCCCCTAGGCATTTTTTTTTATTAGGGTCAGGATTCCGACTTCTTGAGCTGAGGGCCAGTTCATAAATTGAGGGGAGCACATTGACACTCAAATGTTCATGGTACATCTCTGTCACTGTTCCAGTGCCCCTGGCTACGACAAATGTTCCGAGCTTCATAACCACCATGTACAGGAAAACGGATCAAAGGCAGCTAAGGACTGAAACAATTTGCACTGGAATAATAAACGGCAGTCTTTTGACATGAGTTTTGTCATGTATTTTATGTTTCCGATTGAGATGGAAAAATACACATTAACAGAGCTACACATCTAACCCCTCCCCTTCAACATCCGTACTCTAATGATTCCCGCCCACTTGGTATGGTCACGATATTTACCCATTATCTAATGACCAAATTAGAGGAGTTTCAATTTAAAATCAGCTACACACCCTCAAGATATCTGAATAGCAGCCTATAATAAATAACCAGAATCTGCATGGGGAAAAGAATAAAGGGGGACCAGGGACTTAATTTAGCGGATCTCTTTGCCCATGGTTCACCTGACAGATGTATACAAACAATTCTGATCCCCTGTCAGACCATGTTCATACTTAATCAAAGCTAAAACGCTGTGTAACTTTCCAGATCATGGGACTGCAGCTCTACAATCATAGCTATATTATCGTTAGCAAGAGGACTTAGAGATAGAATTACAGTTACAGTTGGAGAAAGTATAGCTGCATAACTTCGTTTTTTAAATCCTTCAATCGTTTCCTTTATGTTTCTTGTTTATGTATCTCTTTATATTTCATGGTGAAAGAAATGTTATACTAAATGTTATAGTAAAGCGTTGCAAGAGTAAGGGGCCAAGGGAGTGTGCTGAATAGAAAATGGGTTTAAGGAGGTTCAGTACATTTAAGTAACCTAGCCTCGCCAACCACATAATCACAATATGTGATACAACAGTTTATTGAACCCAGACGTTACGGACCTGGGTGGAGAGCATGGAATGCACAAAGATTACCCACAATAAAGGGTATAAAAAAACAAACATTTCAATATTGTGCTCAGTCATTTGGTTAGCCAAGTTAGGACAGTAATGAATTAGGTGATAAAACTTCATACTGGATGTGAGTTTGACGTGACTTCGTTCTCTCAATATTAATCATGAGGCCAAACAATATTTTTGTCTGACCATGTACAGTAAAGCATTTTATATCATGTTAAAGCACTATTCCATAGATCTTCCCAGTATTTATGGTTTGCTATCTGAAAGGGCACAGGCCACAGACGGAGGCCTGCCTATTGTGTGATGTGCAGCCAGTTCATTGACTCTCCAAATGTTTCAGTCTAATTTGAGCGAGGTACAGGAGGGGTGCAGATCCTGGGATAATTGTGGGTGACTCTGTGTCCTGTACAGTTTGTGGGGGGATTGGGCCAGGTCTCAGGAGAATGTTAAAAACCATAATCCCTCTCATCATTTGAACATGTGCCCTCCAGAGCTGGTTTGGATTTGCCAGACATGGGAAAAAAAAAATAACGTTTCACATTCACAGATGATCCTAATTTGGTGTGGTTTGGAGTGTAATTTAGATCAAACATATCCATGTAAATGAGTCAGGGCTTCATAATTAGGTGCCTCCAAAGAGGGAGGAGAAAAAGGGTGAACTGGGAGGGGAAAAACTTGGACCACATCAGTAGGTGTGGCGTCTACAGTCCTTGAGCTTGTCTTCCAGTACATACTGTAAATATTGTAGGCTAGTGCCTCACCCTAGCGAGAGCCATTTTGTTTTGTTTTTACCATTTTCACATACAGAGGACAGAAAAGAATACATTCCGTGAACAGACTTCTCAAAGCTGCGTGGGATTTGGTTTGAAGAGATGCGGCCCCATGGCACACAGCAACAAAATAGGTCATTGTGCTCTGATTTATCTGGCTGTTTCCACTGCGTTACAAACTGCATTTTGCACTTAGAGGAGGAACTGGCCCTGTGCCAGTCAACAATATTTAAGCCCCCTTTTTTTTCACCACAGCTTGTTTGTGAGGATTATGCATCTCCATGTGAGGTGTGCTGTGTTAACACATGTGATATGGACTATTAGCGAAAGAGAGAAACCTCCACATTTTGATTAGTTAACAATCTGACTAATGGACCAACTGGCGTGTGTCACCAAACAGATCGCTCCTGTAATGCCAGAGAGGGTGGTGCCACCAGGCCGGTGGACTTAACGCTAATATTAAGCGGTTAGGGGCAGCAGGGCCACCTGTGCAGAAGGTAAATGCAACATGGTGGGATAGACAATCTCCCCAGGGTAGAGGGTTAGCCACATGGCCCATGAAATCTGCCAGGGTGGCCAACGTGGATTGGGCACAATGCGGGGCCCACAGAGCTCTGGGATTAGTGGTCTCTCTCTACTCCGCTCCTGGCATCACAAGGGACAAACAGGATATCGTTTTGCAATGTTTTGCATGGTTATAGGTAGATTGGGAATGTGAAAGAAACAAAAGCTCAAGGTCCAATATTTGCAACGAGCAGGACCTATAAGTGGGATCTAGAACTTGCCCCCCAGACGGACAATTTACAAATGGTATAAGGGAGTCAGATGGCTGAGCGGTGAGGGAGTCGGGCTAGTAATCTGAAGGTTGCTAGTTCGATTCCCAGCCGTGCCAAATGACGTTGTGTCCTTGGGCAAGGCACTTCACCCTACTTGCTTCAGGGAGAATGTCCCTGTACTTACTGTAAGTCGCTCTGGATAAGAGCGTCTGCTAAATGACTAAATGTAAATGTAAATGTAAGAATTAGCTATCACGCACACCCCTGTGTTGAGGTACGCCCACCCAGTCTGCACTCTGTAAGTTCAGTAGCAGCACAAACTGGATGGGCACAATATGCCTCGAAATAATACTGCAGAGACTGTAGGCTATTGTGATGTCCAGAAACAACTGTTGTCTGACTGGTCAGATAGGCAGTATGTGGCTTTTGAGTCTGTATTATTAATGGATGAAAATGTCTGTGGTCATTTTGACAAAATGGGGTTAAATGTACTAGTACATAGGCATGCATTCAATCTTACAAAAAGGTCAAAAGTGGTATAGTGAGGACACAGGGTTATGATGTTTCTATTATTCCAAACATCCAGTCTGACTATGCATATAGCAACACAATAGCATGTGCTAACGCCATTGTGTCGGAGACTCTTAGATTTTACACAAGAAAGTGTTTATACACAAAGTTTCCGGTTTCTCATACTAATGGAAGCTGCAGGACACAGACTAGTAATGTTTGGCTGACCTACCAACATGTGGCTAGCTATCACAATTTTTTTTGCATACGTTTATATTTTATTCAGAGCTCAAATTTAGATATTTACCGTAGCTGATGAGTAAAGCCAGAATGGAATGAGAAACTTCTCAGGTGGTTCAGCACGGCATTGAGGCGGCTGCATCTTATTCAAATGGTAAGCCAAATCTTTATGAACCTGGCCATGTGCCAGAAGGATTATGCTGTTTCATGACGGGAGGCCTTCTCTCTGGACAATACAATACCAATGTGTTTGTAGGCCTATTTCAGATACCTTAAGCGTATTTACTCTATTCTAATGATGGTTTGTGTATGTGTGCTTCTGTTCTACACACTTTAGTTGCTTGCAGAAAGGGGCTGCTGTATATCATTGTCTGTCATAAATTCGTTAACGTGTTTTAACCTATCAGGGGTCTGAATCCACCCCCATGGAATTAAAACAGCACTTTAGTTATGTCATTCTAAAGAAGAATACCTAAACAAATGTATTCTCAGTTAACTGACCAAATGTTGTGGCAGGAAGGTAAAGTACACAAATCACCTAATCAGGTTGTAAAAACACAGGAATCATATCTGCTGCTCCTGACTTTATTGCTGGCTTGTGTTTGATCCAGGAATATAGTGCTTAGCATACACTCCTCTTCAAGGGGATTTATTTATACAGTTCTGGATTTTTCTAACGTAACACAATGTTAAGTTATAAGCAAGGTCTATGTTTAGATGATGTTGTTGAAGCATTACTCTTTTCATTGCTTTCACAGCTTTTTCCTGATAATTTATAATATTTGTATCAATCCTTTGATCATATATTGTTTTTTTTTATGATTTAGAAGTGTCTCAAAAATGTGTGTTTACAGTGAAATTGACCCTCAGCTTTAAAATGCCTGCTATCTAACACAAATCTTCCGCTCTGTCTGATGAAATTAATCATTGATGAGGCAAAGAAGTTGAAACTTCTCATTTCTCACTTTTTAATTAACGCAACTTTAAATCTTTCTGTCGCAGTGTGCAGATGTATTGGGCACTTGAAACAATCATTTTTCGATCGTAATGAGGAAAAAATAAAGAACTCCCCTGTGCCATATAATGATCTGTCACAATCTCTCCCCCTCAGTGGCACACACAAGGACAGGAGTTGTCATATAGAAGGACAAAATGAGGGCCTTCTAGCCACAAGAGTCCTTCTCCACCACCCCAAGCCTCACTGTGTGAGCCAGGTAATCTGTGACCCGCTAATTAGACATGGCAGTGCTGGTTCAGTTATATGGCTGCACTGTAAATATTTCAGTACACAGACAAAGAAGATATTACTGCTGAAGAGAACCCCCCTGAAGAAACATTGCAGTGGGAGTCTTGTGGTGATTTCTAATAACCATACATGTGCAATACTGTATGTCACCCTGACTAAATTGTGAACAGCAAACACTCTTTTCAAACAGAAATACCCTTTTTCACAAAAGGGGCAGAATATTGAGCAAAGTCTGATACCTTTGGTTTCACCTCTATTTGGATTGGATAGATCCAAGCCATGGTGCCAATGGTGAAGAGGGGGGATGCAGATCCTGTAAATTGCGGCACACGGTCAGTAGACCAAGATAAATTCCCCCTACCCCCCTACCCCCTGCTCGTCACCACAGCCACCTCCCCCACAGGCTTACCACACAAGGGGCCTGGCACAGCACATGGCTCTGGGTGTACTCTCCACTCAGGGGAAGACAGGACTGCGGGGCCCCTTGCAGGACTGTGACCCTCCAGGGCCCCGAGAGAGCACTCTGTCCTCTGGGGAACCTCTGCAGTGGGAACTGAGATTCCTCCGAGCAGTCTCGTCTGTTGGACTCGGTTCCCTCCCACAGGCAACACTCTGTACATGTGACAGACAAGCCACTACATCCTTATCTGCAGTACCCCCTTTACAGCATTCACTGGCATAATGTACACTCAATGTATTTGTCAAATTATTAAGTACAAATGTATCAAACTGAGTTTTTTTTATGTCGGTGACTTAAAGTAGATCAATCTTCACTGTCTGCTCTGTTTGTATGAGCATTTGAAAGTCTGTATTGCACTGTGTGGTCATCATTTATGTAAACCTACTGTAAGAGTCTGCATTGGATTATATGATCCATGCACCAAACTTTGATATGAAAGTTATATTTCTGACTCTCAAAGTGTGAAATGGAGGTTGAAACAAAAGAAAGGGGATTTCTGAAAACCCTGGTTCAAAGACTTGAGTTAATTAGCTTTCTAATAATATGCCGATGTGGCGATAAAAATGTATACAAACAGACCAGGGCAGCAAGGACCAGGCTTTGTGACACACCATTAAACAGTGATGCATGACTGTTGTTCCAAGTACTTTCTAAGTATTTCAAGTTGAAAGGTCAACAAGAAAATATGATAACAATACAGAACGCGTTGTGTATTGTACACTGTTTCCATGTACGCAGTAAATAACAGTTGGTACGCTCAAGACTTCCATATGGAAGGAATATCTGAGAGCTTGAAATCTGACATGACTTAATTTACAGCATCTCCTCCTACAGTTTATCGCCTCAAAGATCTATCCACTACGCTTTCATACCTTGCATGTACTGAGGGACGGGAGATGCTGTCAGAGAAGCAATGTACACAGTCTTCCCCCTTTGAAGTCTACTGTTAGGGGCACTGTAACAGGGCAGCCTTGGGTAGCCAGTTTAATTGGCATAACCTGTTTATCTATAATGTACTCTGAGCTTTGCTAACCTCCCAATAGAACACCATTATTTATCCTGCTTTTTATCTGCAAGTAAACTGTATGTATGTATCACAACATAGGAAGGCCTGCGATATCTTTTATCACAACTACTTCTAATGGCTTTTAAAGTAGTTACCTGGGAAGCCCTGACATTTATTACAATCATTTTAGCAGAGGGGGGAAGACAGCAAAAGGTCTCGTATCAGGAAGCGACATCATTATGAATTATTGTTTGTTGCTAGGTGGAAAATTGTACTTTCTTGCCGCGTCTCCCAGTGATAAATCAACCAGTCACATTTCACCACTCATACTCTCAAAGCTGCTGAGCATAGGCCTTTTCTCACACATTGTTTACCCATTTCTTCTTCTTTGTGTCATGACAAAGGTCCTAGCGGGATATGAGCTGTGTTGGATTCCAAGCTCTGCAACCGATCTTTAACATCGGGATCAAATCAAATGTTCTGTTCAATCAACTGTAAAAGAAATGTGTGCACGCTCGCCACAAGTTATTAATGTGTGCCCAAATAATACAGTGCACGGCAACCTAATGCAACATATTGTGCTTTGGCACACAGGAAGTCTTGTGATGTCAGGAAAGAAAAGGTGACAGAGAAACAATGAGACAAAGAGGTTATATTTGTCAGGCCTATCTGATCAATGTTAACATTGTTTCTTACTATCTTTAGCTTTAGAGAATGAGAGGTGAAGCCGTACACTTATCCTGAGTGAGATCTTTTATTGTAAAGTAATCCTATGTGTGTTTGTTGGGAGATAAGATGGTATAATCGCTCAGCCTGTGTGGAGTGTGTTTCACCCTGCCATGCCTGTAGAGACCTTGCAGCAGTCACCAGTGCTGGGGTAATAGGGACAATCATTAGTCCAGCTGGCTCTCAGAATGGAGTTCACTTCATTGCTTGTAGACAACAGACCCATCTCTGGTTGTCACCACCAGGGTCACATCAGCTTTATGGAGGTGGAGTGGGGTACAAACACTAAGGGAAAAGAAAGAGAGAGAAGAGAGGAAGAGCAGGGGAGAGAGAGAGAGGAAGAGACTGTAGTTTGTCTAGACTTGCAAAGCCCGTACTGTAATTAACCAAAAAAAACAAAACCTGGCCTCCATCTCTTCAAATGAACACCCCGGGTGAAGGGATGCTACCTTGATGTTCTATCTCTGCTGCACGTGATACATTGGCCTGGAGTCTGTATATTATGGCATATCCTGATCACTGCTGCTATTCCTATTAGGGATATTAATATTAATGACTTGGCAGTTACCCCTCTGATCACAGCTCGGTTGACTGCATCTCTGCATGAGACCATACCTTGCTGCAGGTGACTGCCGACTTTGATTATTTACGGATTAAAAAGATCGTCAATGTGACGACGTTCAACATTAATGGAAAACAATGCAGGATGAATACAGAGCGACTGCTACTCTGGCATATTACACAAGTCATGGATCGTCAGAGGATACAAAACTATTATCCTTGTCAGATGGAAAACACTGTGTCCATAGCTTCCCTTTCTTTATTTTCTTACACCTGTTCTGTGCTGTTATCCCTCATGGTTTGCCTCTCTTGAGATGATCGCAATTGACGGCTCTTTGATGGATTGGCAACAAAGGCTAAAAGGTAACCGGGTATCAGGGGACCCGTGTCCATTTACCCTGCCAGACATTTGTAATATGTTTATTGCAGAATCAGCTCCCTGCGTGTTGCCTTTTGCACACCGTCATTATTCCACATGATTTGTGGCACGTTCTTAAATAAAACAAGGACACCGAAGTTGGAAAAAAAACTACAACCTGCCAAAGCTCTGTCTTGCTCAGTGTAATATCCGGCAACATGTCTTATTTCAAAACAGACCAAGTTACGGCCTATAAAAAAATACTTGCTCCGGAAAAAGCCATCTAATCCTTTCTTGATTCACCATACATTTGCTAAAATTGTCTCATTTAGTAGAAGAGAGCAACATTCTAAGCAGGATTCTATGACAAGACTAGCATTGAGAGTGTTTGTGAGAGAAACATGCATTATGCAAGTAAGTGAATCTTGTTGATTTTTTAATGGCTGTATCTAAGTAGAATTAGTGCAAGTCTGCACATAATGGACAATAATTACAGGAACACAATTGGGTCGTATTGCAACACCAGCCTTAATCATTTACCATCAAAGCCCTCCTCGGAGGGAACATCAGATGGCTTATGGTAAAGAAAACAAGGCTGAGTGAGAGAGGTGTCTGGCTGCTAAACTGAGCCTCATCTATCTTCCTTGGGGGAGCGGTGGCTGACCTTTGACCTAAGGGAAAACTGCAGCATCCATCATGACATGTTAGGTAATGTGGTTAACTACCTACTTCCTCTTTCAAGGGACTGGGGGATCTGCTGGGGGTATTTTCTTCAGGTGCATCAGCAAGATGGAGGAGCAATCTGTCTTTGGAAACATTTGACAAAGAGATGCGATCTTTATATAGTCTGCAGTCTGCAGAAGTGAAAAATGAGCGCAGTCAATCACAGAGCTCATTGTTGTGAACACCCTCCCCCACACCCATCCCACTTGGACCCTATGTTGTCAATGGAGCACCATCCTCATGGTTCGCTAACAAAGTTAATGCTGATGTGATTCAGCACATGAAAGTTTAGCCCATGTACCTATTTATTTATTTTCTTTATTTGCATGTTCTGTATGATACCCCCCCTGCATTTATACTGCAGTGTTGCATGAGAGGAGCAAACAGTGAATTGATTATTTTAAATTTCAGTGGCTTAACATCTGACACTTGTGATAATCCCCCTCTGTCTGAATGAGGCAGCAGTATTGACGAAGCACCAAAGGCAGCAGAGGCACATTTACTCACCACATTACCCTATTACAGTCTTGGGAGAATATATAGGTAATGGCTGTACCTCCGTACTAATGGGCTGCCTGTGAAGACTAATGAAGGGCTCTCACTGCAACTCACTTATCCAATCACATTAAAACCACAGGTCATTTATTCGTACCATTTTGGAACCTCCGACTTTTAAGATTTTTGTAGGGAGCATCTTGTCAAGAAGTGCTTTCCAAATGCAATTTAGTTTGGCAAGCTTTGTTAGAAAACAAAATCTCGGTTTGTCAATAAATACCCACCTCAAGCCCAAGAGGGACTACTCAGAGCTCACAGAGACACTTAAACACCAGAGTCAACATCATTTGAGCCAGGTATATTGATGGTGTCGCCACAACACATAGATTTCCTGGCATGAGAGAGCACCCACACAGAGAGGACACTTGTTCGCGGTGTGTTTCCTATCACATGGCGCCGTGTTGAGATGCCTAATGGCCTAATGCTCTGCCTCCTGTAGCAGGGCCCACACAGCGCATGCGCCCTCGGCCAGACTTTTCCCGTTGGGTGCAGTTGGGGTTTGGGCAGATGGGAAGCAGGCACAGAGGGGGAAGGGGGCTGGAAGGTTGGTGGAGGTTGGGGTGGAAGTTGGGGTGGGTGGGAGGGTTGGAGGGGAGGGGCGGGTGTAAGGGGAGGCTAGCACTGACTCTGCCCAACCGTGCGTTAACATGCCATCCAGAGACCCCCTTGTGAACTGCCCACACTTCATTAGGATGCCAGGATAATGGCCAACTAGCACTCCCTGTGACACCCCATTTCCTGTGCACTGAGCTCTCCAACCACGACAGATGTCGACAATACCACTCCGCCGCTACCGGGGCCCTCTGGTTCCTGCCTGTTCGGTCTGGCCGGCCCCGGCCCGGTTTCCGCCAGGGACGACCACCTCAGGGGCGGTCGTATACGGCGCTGCGCAGTAGTGCCAATTGCCAGGGGCTTAAGTCTTTTGCCCCCCTCCCACCATCTTGCACAACATAGATTAATAACCTTTTACTGGCAAATATTTGACTTATTCCTCATAGCACTCATGGAATAAAACAGAGAAAAGGTTCATACATTCTTTTACTCTTAGTCTGTATATTCCAATGAATGAATGAATGAGCGGAGGTGGGTGGTGGTGTGTTTTCTGCTGTATGTTTGTGGGGAGGTGATGTTGTCAGTATCATCATCATCAAATATATCTAAAATATTAACGTAAACTGATCCAATGAAAGGCAAGGGCCCTGGGTTCAATTTTAATGGAGATTCAACGACAGGAGCTGCTATCCTAAAATCTCCTTTCACAAAAAAAACACATCACCTCTCCCTCTTGCACAACATGATACTTAAAATATGAGAGGCAATTTAATCTCTCATTTGAATATGCATTCTGACCTCCTGCTCCTTCAGTTTTGAATCCCTACCAGATTTCTGGCCAAGAGGAAATTGTTGTACATTTCCTGACAAATTGAGTTAAACGGACATTAAGTGGGCTTTAAGAAAACAAATGGCTGTCTTTATCACAGGTGGACACTGATGGCTTAATGGGGCCTGCACTGATCGTATCACGGCTAATGGCTTGACAGGAAGCATTAAGGTTTTTGTATAAAGAACCGGCGAGGCCAGCCAGGCTAACATAGACCTGTCAAGTGCTGCCTGTCCCCTTTGTGCAGGGAAGCAGATGTTTGTATGTATACCGTGAACTGGCACTGCAGCAGGCAGCAGATGCCTGTCGCGGTGCCAGGGTTGTGAATTGTACAGACGGAACATGCTCCGAGAGAGAGAGCAGAGCTGCCCTTTTGCCATAGGTAGTTCCCAGCGGAACAGGACCAGGACCTAACCCATTTATTTATTCATCTATTTGTTGAATTATTTACTCATTCACTTACCCGTTTGGTGATTTAACGATCGGCCGCATGTTACACCAAGAGGCCCAGACAGAAGACACACAAGTACAGGGACTGACCATTCTATTCTTTACGGAGAAATTAAAAGCTAACACCACAAAGCAAAGGTCCTCGATACAAATCTCCTGCTGAGTATAGTCTGCCAGAACAGCATGCCCCTTTTTATGTTAAAGTGTAGTACTTGATATCTGATGCTCAAATGTATTCAAATAATGTATTTAAAAAAACTGGATTCATTATGTACCTCTATACTTATATAGCTAGAAGACGGGGCATTAACTCAGCTAATCCCTCTGAGCACTTCAATGGCAGCAAGGAGTTCATTCAATGTGTCCCAACACAGCAGACGATCACAGTGCTTTCCTTTGACACCTCCCCATAGTTTTGGCTGTGGCTCTGTGAGAACTTTCTTTAGTCTCCCATCACCCTTTGGAGAGAGGTCTGCTTAGCAAAGGTACAGCTTGTTTTATTAACATCAAAAGCGCCTGTGGGAGATGGGCACGATCAAATTCCCTTCTAATTAAAATGAACCCTAGTTGAAATGTTATGCTATTTAATATGTACAGAATGATGTTGATTGCACAAAGCGGCTTCTCCTTTTGTTGATAAGGATAATGCTGGTCCTTGGAGGATTCAACGTGGATGGAATGAGTTTACACTACCTCTGGATCTGGGTGCCCTTATCATCCAAAGTGCGGATCTTAGACATTGTTTACTGCGGGAGTCTTGTGTCATATGTTACCAGTAAATTCTACGTAGCTTGTCTTTCTCTCAACACCCTTTCATTTTAAGAGTGATTGATAGGCCTTCAGGCCAAATGAAAGAGCAGACTTCCCTGTCTCTGTGTCTATTTTTGCATGATATTGCATTGGTACGCTATACATGGCAAGGATGTCCTTGCTTTCAGTTGGACCGTAACTTTCCGTGAACTTCCCTAGGTTCTGTTTCCTCAGCCCAGGCTACTCTCTGTAGCCTTTGTTGTCCTTGTTATATCTAGAAAGACCACAGACAAGTCCTCTCTTATGTTTGGGTGCTTGGTTTGTTAGTGACTCAAAGATTACTCACAATGTGTGACCATAATTCAGAATTAGATTCAAAGAATTTTAAAACCCCACCTTTTGGACACCGATTCCTGCACTGGGACCTCAGATTAAATTTCAACTCAAGGCAGTTTAAAGACTTGTAAGATAGGGGATACAAATTCAATTTAGGTGTTTCCAACGATCAATATTTGAAATCCAACCTTGATCTCAGGTCATGAATACCTGAGAAGTGGTTTCATGCGTTACATACAGATCTCCTCATTTCAGTCTCTCACCTCAAACTCTTCACTCCTGCCCACTATTGCATTGCTGTAATGAAACATCTATCTTATAGAAATGGCATTTATGTTTTCTTATTGATTTTGATTTAAATCAATGCATTTAGGCATCCTGTCTGTTAATGACGGTGGACAACTGGTGTTTCTGAATTTGGGTAGGAATTATTAACGTGATTTGGTCAATTTTCCACACTACCATTTCCAGACTTTATTGTGTTCCCTCCCTGCTGTCAACCATTGGAACAGGTAGCTTGCACTCCATTAAACAAATACTGTGGCCCCTCACTTTTATTTGACATTTTATTTGGCCGTGACAAACGAGCAGCAGTTGGATTATAACATAATTTGTCTTGTCTTTATTACCAGCACAAAGGACACCATTCATTAATTATTCTGCCGTTGCAGCTCAACACTAACTGGAAAGGTCCCTCTTTGGACAGATGGCGAGGACAATGTTATTTATATCAATCAGTCCAAAATGTTCAACGCGGATTACTATTCCTTGGACTGCACTGATTTATGTCTCTCCACCTCACCCCAAACTCAACCTCACAAGCTTCTGCAGCGACAGTTTAATCGAAAGACAATTGAAAATGGACTTGCAAGGCAGCGGTGTGTTTCTACATGTTTATTTATGCATCATGGTTATTTTCAGGAGTCCTTTTTAAAAGTTATTGTACGGGGAAATGTTTTGTTTTCAGAGAAATGTGCCCTTGCAGGGCATCAATTAGAGCCCAGAAAGGTTGTTTATGGAATCCAAGCTATCAATGTCCTCTATGTTTTCAACATATGAAAGGATGTGTCTGGCATAAACATTTAGGTTTTTACTGACTTTTGTTTGAGAAGTGCTTGAATAGAATATAACAGACACAAAACTCGTAAGTTATTCATCGTAAATGCAAAATACAGTATATTTAGTTTCACATTAACGACCATTACAACACATTCAGACTAACAGTACATTGGCAGATCAAAAACTGTGTTTATTTTGAAGTTAAGCACACTTTTGGAACATTTCAATAACCAATTGTATATTTTATTTTTCTATCAAAAACTATGTCACTTAGTTACCTTCCGTAGGCTCCTTGATTCACATGGCTATGGCGGAATATTTTGAAATGAATACCAGTTATGGTGTAATTAGTTTTATGCAAACTAGGAGTGAAGATGAAAGTAAAATATTTATAAATTATGAATCGTGTTATAACTTATCTCAGAGCTTATCGTCACTTGTGATGAGTTAATGTACCTTCCGTTAATTAAAAATGCAGACATGGAGTCCTAAGAATTAGATAGTTTTCCTCAGTCCCCCATCAGGTAGCTTCATCTCAAAGAAGGCAATTGGGAGAGGCCTTTGTTGGTCGCCTCCTTAAATCTCACATCACGGACACTCTGTAGATGAAAGCAGAAGGGTTAAATAACAGTCATAACAATCAAGATATTAAACACA
The DNA here is from genome assembly GCF_963692335.1 of Osmerus eperlanus. Taxonomy (NCBI): domain Eukaryota; kingdom Metazoa; phylum Chordata; class Actinopteri; order Osmeriformes; family Osmeridae; genus Osmerus; species Osmerus eperlanus. The sequence goes on from NC_085038.1 coordinate 5,611,310, forward strand.
GAAAAAACAAAGACTACCAGGCATGCACATATCCTTAAACACACCACGCCAACGGTAGCTGAGTAGATAAATGGGAACCTGCTAACGACCTGCACTCTGGAAAGATGGAGCTGAACGCTTCTGATTGTCGCTAGACGAGCCTAAGTTCCTCCAAACATTTGTTCATTGACTAGAAAATCTCGTAGGCCCTGATGTCCTTGGCTCTGCGCGAGAATGTTGGTTAGCAATTCTCATAAAAACTCAATTCATCAACATGAGCATAATTTTCTCTGAACAGAAAGCTCACAAAAGGGTGAGCTTGTCAGCAAGACAGGTGGCTGGAGATCTCGCTCTGATACTGAGCGATATGAATAATAGATTCTGGTAAATGTACGCCAGGACCCAGGCTGTAAACACAGCTGCCTCCTCTCCCTTCCAAAAGAACAGCTTGGCAGGACGAGAACCAGAGCGCTTGCTCCACCTGAGGACTGGGGACGATTAACTAATCAAATGCACAGGCTAAATACGAGGCAAGGAAAGGGAAGAGACAGACAAAGAAGAGTGAAAGGTATTAGTCCGTGCCCTCACCATGGGCCAGCCCGAGACACGCTGCAGAATAACATAAAGGATCCGGATGAATGAATGAGTCTATTCTGAGCCAAACTGAGCTAAAGTGTAGTTTGTCATAGTTTTTAACTGATTAGCAGTCAACACCCTCCTTACCAAAATAAGTCAACAAACCATGTAAAATCCACAAATAAAAACGAGTCTTCAAAATCTTCATCATTCATTGTGAAACCATCATTTACGTGTACAAAAAACTAAATTGTGACATCTTATATTGTATTTTTACTTTGCTATAAAGACCCTCATGTGAATGTTTAAAGCTGGCATTGTGATATACATTTGGCAAAAATGTTGCATGGCATATGGTCCACAGTGGCATTCTGATTAATATACAAACCAATTCAAAAAAATGCATCTTCCTGGACTTTATTTCCTTGCTGATGTCATATTTGTGCACCAGCAACTATTGCAGCCTCTAATACTTCATTGATGATGGTTTTTCCAAGCATTTGATGACTCCCCTGTTGAAATTTAGAGGGATTTTGCCCAGCAGAAGGTAATTAATTCTTCAATTAAAATGTTGTTAAACATTTTTAATGAGTAATAGGCACTCGGGAATCGGATACAAAAGTATGTTTAACCAGAGAAAGAAAACACGGATATTTCAAAGTTCATTTCTGCAAATCTCCTCAATGACCCACTTTTCAAGTCATGCAGCAGTGTAGGAATATAAATAAAAAATCAAATGCGATCTCTCTTGGCACTGAGGATATGTCCTTCATCTCAGGTGATTATTGACTCATTTCGCCTATTTTTTCAAGGCCCTAATTAGGGCAGTAGACGTCTCCAAACAACCTGTGATACGCCCAAGTATGTATCACAGAGCCTAGTAACGTATTCCCACTTAACCTGATTTAATTAAATGTGAAAGGAAAAATATGTTGTGGAAAATTTGAATCATATTAAATTACAAGCAGTTACAATCTCTCAATGTGATCATTGCTTACCATCAGTATACACTAGTTGAAACAGAAGTACTCTACACTTTGTTGCAACAAGGTTGTAGGCTATTCTTTAAACTGAACCTTGGGTATTTTAGAGATCTCTTTTACAACACCCAAAGAGCAGGTCATTTGTACAGGCAAATTCTGTATCTCAACCCACAACAGTCATACTTCAGGATGTTTAAGGAACTTCACTTCATTATAGGCCTTGTAGGTTCCTGGCATTGTTGTCTCAATTAGAGACTTGTAAATGTGTTGCTTGCTTAATCACCCCAAAACTGGCCCCTAGGACTTTCTCTAATGCACCCCCATTAAAAGGGCCATCAAAACAAAAGATCTGCCTCTAATGGCAATAATCCCTCACTTCTGTCTTTGGAAAACCAAACTTGTGTCTTAAATGAGGAATGATGGATGAGTGTGGACCACTGTGTCAAAGAGCTTTATTACTCGTGATGAATGCACCAGCCCTGCACAGCCTCACCAAGGCCCTTAGCATCACCCAAGCCAGCTATCCTAAATGGGCCTCACTTAACCCCCAGTCTTTGAGAATGTGATGTTCATTCATGCCATTGGTGGAAGAGGGGAGAGGGGGAAAAAAACTGGGAAAGTCTTATGCAAACATCATAATTAACACAATTAATGCTCATTTACTGTCAGACCCTTAGGCACTCATAACTTTGACTACACACTGTGGTGACTTTTTCTTTGAGTGACAGGACTATGACAGGATACTCACTTTGGAAAACAGAAGATCACTCAAGATACACATGGAGTGTCATTTATGAATGAGTCAACATTAGAAATATGGGCGACGTAGCCCGATACTCTATGTGATAGCAAATTAAAATAACAAGAAGTAATGATAAACTAGTTATTTTTCATGTTAAATTGAGAAAATGACTTCAACTCTATTGACACGAGTTGTACTGTCTATTGTAGAATAGAAGACTATTGCTACAATGGATCGACTGTGCTGGAAACAAGCTATTGGGAATAACAATCTCCCCTTAAATACCATATCATTCTACCTCTCTCTTTCGCTCACCGTCATACCACGACATACAAACCTCAGTACATCTGATTCAAGTTAATTATATATGTATAATGTATTCCCTTGATGGGATGCTATATTTAAAGAAGCCAGACAAGGTCTCTCTATCGTGTCTTTTCTCAGGGATCTCATACTTACAGAACATATGTTCATGAGGGAGCGTTCTTTGAGTAGGGCAACTGAAGCTGCACAGTCAGACATTTTCAATGACAGGTAATAAAAAGCCGATCTGTAAATTGCTAATGAATGCACACCCCATTCCATTAGGCATAAATAATTTGGTCACTTGGGTATGTGCATTCCCAATTACTTATTCTTTTTGTATTTCAAATTACCTATTCTTTCTGATGTTTCTTTTACATGATTAGTGAGCAATGCAACTCGCCATTGGCTTTTTCCAGGTCTCACTTTTTAACTTTAATTAAAAAAAGTACTTGAAGAGGCGTTTGTTGTTGTTGTGTCGTCTTTTCTATTTTCATTTCCAAAGTAGAACTAGAAGGTCATATTCACACTGTATTCAGAAACAAACTGTTTGTCCCACAGAAGTAAAAAAAAAAACTGTTTGCGGTAAAATAATATCAACCCTTGTATGCTGTCACCAGGTCGCAACAATCCTAATTAAAATGTCCTTCCTAATTATCATCGATTGCCCTGTGTATTTTGGAAAACACTCTGTCCCTGGCTTTGGTACATGCATCCAAATTTAGACATGTGACACTGGTCTTTAGCCCATCAGATGGTCCACACTGACATGAGAGTGAAAGTGGGGCAGCCGTTTCTCCCGGTGGACCCTGGACTGCTGCTCCCTAGCACAAACGCAGATGGCCAGAGCCCCATTCCAGGGTTCAGCGCTGAAAAAACTTGCTATCGTTCATAGCGTTATTTATTCATAAACAAGGTGGGGGGTGGGGGTGAGGGCTAAGGGTGTCGGGTCCAGACCCCCGGTTCAGGCCCAGCTTGACTACAACCCAGTAACGTCACAAGGAAAGCCGTGTGTTGGCCAGGCTGGTGAGAGCATCTGTCCTGGGTTTGAGAGCTGGCCATGGCCCTTCTCTGAATAAGGAATGCCCCCCTGCGTCAGAGAAGGACATTTAGGGTGGGTTTAAAGGACCTAATTCAATTGTTTAGTTGAGTTTGAGACAGAAAATATTTCAATATACAGTTACTGGAAGCACAGTTTTACCACTACTATAAGATGCATACTTGATATGTTTTATTGAAGTTTCTTTTTGTGTTTGTCTGTTTTTACTTTATCAGTCCCATTAATACAGCACCATTTTCCTGTGTTCAAACTTAATCAGATGGGGACATAAACACGTCTTTTTTATGCAGAAAAACATTCTGTCTTTGTCTCTATAGTTCTGTACCGTGAGAAAAGCATTTTTTCCACGTTTAACCATTTTGCATACATTTGGTGCTACAAAGTCCCGCGAAACAAAACCTGGTTCTGTGAGATTGTCTGCGTCAAAAGGTTAAGGATTAGCATTATACAGTCGACATAGCAGGAGTATCATACTGTGAGGCCAGGGAGATAACAAGTCAGTTACTGTAAAGGTGCTTTGTTCACCATGGCCTGACCTCAGAGGCCAGCTTGCACTCCTCACAACTTATCCTGTAGATTCACTGGAAGAGAGAGAAAATTAGAGAGAACAGTGTGCCTGGCATTAGAGTTCAGTTAATCCAATAGGCCTTCACAAGCAAGCAGAAGAGGCATCATATCAGTTCCTCCATATGAAGAGTTATCATCAAACCATGGATAATACTTTCATTTAAAATTCTTGATCTGATCATTTCATTTAAAATGAAATGATCTGACTGCAATTACAATAGAGTTGTATGGAGTAGCTCTCGTTTTCCAGTCACAATCACAATGCAAGGTAAGACTTGACTGTTGACACATAACAAAGTGACAGTCTCTGTGGTGTCTGCCTTAGTGTCATCCGCTAACAGGCCGCCAGTGCTTTGGATGCAAGCGAGCCTCCCCACATTAATCTGTATACAGCCACAGAGCCAGAGGAGAGAACTGCTCAAAACACCCTGGCCTATTTGACCACAGGGGAGGCTGTCAATTGCCCAGATAGTTCTGGTAATTTTGTGAGAGCGCTCTCACTGGAAGTGTTGGGGCTGCTGTGCACTTTACATATTCAGAGGGGAATTGAATATGTGCTCTCTCTCTGTTCTCTTGCATGGTGGATTGGCAGGGTAGGGTCCATGGTTGCTGCGTTGCTCCTTGAAGTCAAGAAATGCATGAGGTATATTTGCTGTGTTGAGAAGGAACCCAACATAAACAGGATTAGTGTTATCAGCACTACAGGACCGAGCACACACATGCACACTACCATTTTGAGAAAATGCAGATAAATACATGAATATGTAAAGAACTAAGATATCTTGTTTATGAACTGACCTCATAGAGCTGCACAATGAACTGTATGATAGATTGGACTTTCTACTGCAGTACTTTACTTCCCATTCGCGTTATGGTTTTTTTCTCCTCATCTTAGTCATCAAATGGTGCCACTAATGGAGATATAATTTATCCACATGCAGTTTTTTTGTTAAGCTTAAGAAATATACTGTATATAGTAAGCCACATTGTAGAAAGAGTGGTAAAAATGAGGGAGATACCAATATTTCGATAGCGACACACATGCAATTATTTTCAATTGCACAGTGGTTTTGTTACTCAAAATGTCAAGAAAATGAGTATATATGTCTACACAACAGTGTATGAAGAATGAAAATGATTTTCTAAAAGTTGTTTTTGCCATGTCTGAATATCCGATATCCAAGACTGTTATTTGAAAATCCCCATACAGATGGCTGATAGTGCTAATTTCTAAATGGCACAAACATCATCTACATGGCAAGTCAGGATGTTGATTTATAGATAGAGCTCACAGAGTTAATTGCGGTGCACAACTCCAATCAGTCTTTAGGGAGATTTCTAAGACACACTGCAGAAAATCTACACCCACAATAAACAAACAAACAAACATATTCATACTTCTGACATTTATTTATCAATGTTTTCAGACCCACAGATTGCACTGTGCCTCTAAAATTGCCCCCTTTTTTAAGATTCAATAAGTTGACTGAAACATTGTCAGCATGAGTCAATCGCTTTATTTTTGCGCCACCAACAAATCTGTCTTTTTGAAAATGAAAATATATGTGTGTTAAAACACTCTAGTGATGTATGTGTTGTACCCTCCTATCGGATCATAAAGGGTTTGCCTATAAATAATCTTTGGCGTATTGACAATCATTCATCTTGATTAGACAGATACGTCTTGATCTCCTGGAGATCTTCTCAGAAGTTCATAGAAAATATTAAATGTCAAATTCCCACCCATGTTATCTAACTTAAAACTGTGGCTGACATTCTTTTCCCTGTAGTAATTGGCATGGGTTCTGATCCAAGCCCATGAGAAGTATGCCTCCTAATGGAATGAAAGAGAATCGGCAAGGTGAATGCTAGCGTTCCATACTGTATAACTTAGCCTCTTATTCACAATAAGGAATAGGTCCAGTAGGCTACACTGTCATGTACAGTATATGTTGACTTGAAAACAGATAATAACCTAATGCACCTGATCTTTATGTGATACAGATGCAATGCCATTGATTGTAAGAAAATATAAGCTATTGGGTTGGTATTGCAAGGTGATTTCTGATTAAGCTTCAGGGGTGTGCATTTCAGATCTAAAATACACTGTGGACATTAGAGTAAAATGCATTTTTAACATGCTAAAGCTCATAAGATCAGTAATGTCCATCATTCACGCATCCCACATTTGCATGATGTTTATTGGCTTGCAGTCTCCAAGCAAATTACCTTCAACATCGTAAAATACCCCCCCACACACATACACACACACCGATCTCTGATCAAACTGAGATGCCATCCTGAGTAATGACAAATGACTTAAATTGCAGGATGCTTCCTCTATCCAGATTCCTTCAGATGCTTAGAATAAGGTGATGTCTCCTGCCGGAATAAGTGGGTCCTGTTCATGTATTGTCTCTACGTATGGTTGAGAGAAAACAGTAAGAAAACAGTGGCACTGACAGCTCCTGGTAAAAAAGGAAAACATCTTGAGCGCTCCGGTGACAACGTGGATGTCCTCCCACTGGCTGTCGTCCAAATTCAGCTCGTCTTCTGGGAAAACACGAGGAGAAATGGAACAACTGGTTTTAATGAAACAATTACAAGACACTAATTATTATGTTAATGTTTGCCTACTATCATCAGCAACCGTTAACAGCCTTCTGTACCTAGAGGTTTAGCGCTGTCTGTTTTTTTCTCTCTCTCTCTCCAGCTTCTCAGAAAAGAGACCATGTTTCAATAGGAAGGCATCAGTAGGAATATGTTGAACTAAATATAAAAAGGCCACAAAGAGCTCCAGCCATTCACATAGAATGTCAGGTACATTAATTCCCATAATACCCTGGAAAATAAATTAGCAGCAGGGTGGAGAGTGATTCAAAGCTATTAGTTTTAGATACAGAGGGTTCTGTGAGGTGCAAGGCACAGTAGGCTCAAGAGACATGCCTTGAGGCCAGAACAAACACACACACACACAGAGTTCAATGATAGATATTCAATGCAGAATTATGTCCTTTTCCAATGCATAGAGCGTACATAGGATATTGGAAAAGACATGTCAGACTGACCGTTCTTTTGTAGAATAACTTTATAAAAGATCACATTTGCAATTATATACATTATGCTATAATTAATAAGTTTAGTTTATTGAATATTGCCCCCATTATTTCATAACTCCAGTTCTCATACTTGTTAGAATTTTTTTTGCAAGTGTTACTTTGATCTTGCCCAAGCCCCCCAAAACAAGGCTGTGTGATTGAAACCTGTTTAACAACTGCTAATTTCATTACATGGTATTATTGCACAGTGACTTCATCCTAAAGGAACAGCTTTGAACCCACAGTGGCTGAACAATGACATGAGCCAGCCAGGGGCCCGATGTGACCATCACTGTCTCCATAGAGGAGAAAAGAAGGGTTTTCATAATGCTGAAGTCTGTCAAATATTTTGATATGTCTCACACACCATGGTGCTGCTCCTCCTGTGCCTTCCCCTTTTGGAGTGGAACAATTGACTTTCTTCTTGATCAAGTTGCTTGCCTCCCTGCCTCCAAGCAAACCTTTCAAGAGGAGCCATGGCCTGATGGTGCAGCCATACAGCTGGGGCACTTCCCATGGCCACTCTTGACAAGTCTTTGAGGGAGCCACGTCAGTTGTGGGGCCTCACAGGTTCCTTTTCAAAAGCTGGACATGACACACCAAACCCCATTTTTTTTAACTGAAAGTTATTTTTTCTTTCATTTTTCTTAAAATATTTGAATACAATCAGTTATTGCCGTGTATTCTTCTCTATGTTGCACTATACTTTCATGTTTACTCACTCTCCTTTGGAAAATCGGTTGGAGTCGCTGTCTTGTGTTGTGGTGATAGATGATGGTATTGTTGAGCAGGGAGAGTTCCACCTGCATAAGAAACACAAAATACCCAAAGTAGTGCCACCTTACAAAAGTAACAATTTAAACAATGATACAAGTTTTGCCGTGCAAAATGTGAATATGTGGAGGACAACGTGTACACTGCTACAAAGGAAAAGCAAGTTTACGGAATAGCATGAAGGTAACTTAGTAAAGTTCAAAGTGGAAGGACATGAATATTTATAGAAAATTACGCGTTTAAAGGATAGCAGGCCTTTCTCCAGCCTGGCATTAGGCATGTAAAAGAGATGAAAGTGAAGGAATCCGTCTCACTTTTATAGCCTTGCACTGGGACACAATGGGCAACCAGCCGTTCAATTAGTTTGCCATCTTAGACTGACTACTTGACAGGTCTAGCTAATTGTTAATCCTGCCATAACTGTTGCTTCGAGTAATTAATCACGTAACAAAGGCCTCACTTGGGCAACCTATCGCTTCGGAATGTGTGTCAAGCAATGGACTGACACCCGAAAGTTGGTGTGACCCAGTGTAATAAAGGTTTTCCAATATGCAATCTACAAGGGTAGGACAAACACATATTTAATCATAATTTGGAGCACCTTCCTGGTGCCAAATTATTCTATTCCTCTAGCTGCTTTTTATGATGTACTGTAAATATCATATTGGTGGGATCTCATGTCAATGCAGTGCCGTGCAAAACTCTGAGGAACAGGTCTAGGGTCAAGTACCATTCATCATTAGATGGAGTGTCATTTTCTCCACTTCATACAGCAGCAGCTGCCTAAGAGGAGGAGGAGAGAGAAAAGGTATTCTTTGAAAGAACAGGAAGGGGGGACACAATCCAGGCTCTCAGAAGAAAGGGGGATAGTAAGAACACAAGGTGCCACTGTGTCAGCATCCTAATGTGTGCAAAGTCGGTGATGTCATTTCTCCCTTGACCTCCAGAGTCACAAGACGGGCAACATTCTTGGGAATGGAAGCCCAACACAAAGGACTGCCGTGTTCCACAGAACTGAATCACTTAACCATGACCCATAAGTGAATTTTTTGTGTGTCCAAATGATGATTAATATCTGTTTTCTATCTCCTAACCGAAGAGTTGCAGTGGCTAACAAGAACATCTCTTGTTCAGATGAAAAGAATCCCGGGCTCCCATGCTACCATCTCGCATAGAGGCCAAATTAGATAATTTGGGAAAATGAACTCTGTCCTATTTTTTTCTCAAGGATGTTGGGATTAGCATTTGCCCTCATGATAGTAGTGAGACTTATGTTGTTCCGCTGGGAGATTCCATAACAAACTGTTTTTATTTGTATCTAATTGCATTGGTCTGTCACTTCAGTACTTGGAGTTCTTCAAGTTTGTGGTGGTATTGTATCAAGATTTCATAAGCGGAAAAACAAACTTGTTTAATATAGTCTTCAAACTCCAACCATGTTGTCACATATTACATTTCTAAGTATGTTTCTGATGTCAGACAACACTGCATGTCACTTATGCTCCAGCAGACCTGACCAAAACAATTGGTCGACTGATCGTAATGCAAAGGAAAACTGTTTTGGGCAATGGTTAGGTATATGTACAGTGCATTGTAACATAGCTAACTATCCAAAAGCAGTGCTGACTGGCATGATTTCAGCTTGGATTTCAAAACTGATGTGAGCAACCAAAACAAAGAGCATCCAAACTGACCATCCAGCCAACCTCCACACTGAGCGGGACCAAAGCTAATACCACACACAAAACCCACAGACACTAAAGCCAGAACAGTGGGACTCCTTCCCTAATTTGACTTGCTCAACAGGTGTCTACCAGCTGCAGGCGACCAGGTTACTAGGCCTGCCTTTGTGGTGGCTAACACTAAAGGAGAGCTTGGTGGAACAATGGCTCGCAATGCTCAGGTCTGAAAATAAGGAGTTCATTTTTTGGCAGTGCCTTGAGGTTACTCTGAACACCAGTGCAGAAGACAGTAGTCTTTTTGTCTCCCCAATCTATGCATTGAGAAGGGGGCTATCAAAAAAATCCCCGTTCACATGACTCAAAGAAATCCCTGTGTTTCCGTCTGAGGCTAATTCTATTCATGGTAGCCCCCAAAGGCCAAACTGGAGTCATTATTGAAAACTGGCTGCTTGTTTGACTGCCATGCGCAAGCAGTAAATAATGAATTCAGTGATCCACTGTTGTTTTATTTATAGTTGCAGGACTATCGGTTGAACTGTTGGGGACGGGCTTCAGAACCAGCCAAATGCCCTAAATATGAAAATCAGCTTCTTCCTAAACTTTGAACTAACTGATGAATATTATATCATTCACAAAACAAAAATGACCTTAGTAATAGAGCACATTTGTGTTAATGTTACTAATGAAAGTCCAGTAAAGAGAAATTAGAGAAGATAAAGAAAAAAGCGAAGTTAGGGAAATGTAAAGCAGCCACGTTACACTTTCATACAGAGCCACACAGGACACTCACAAACCATAGAGCCATCCCTCTTTCACTATAGCATATTTTAGAATGGACATCCTCTCTGAATCACACGGACAAAAACAGGGTGTCATTTCCAAACCAAAAGAAGCCAGAGGTTTTAAAATGATTGAATCAGAGCTCCACAAGTAGACAGACTCCTCTCCTCAGGCGCATCTTGCATAGATGTCACCTACGCGATGGATGTCCTTTAAAGGTACAACAGTCACTTTTTTCAGATAAAAGGAAGGTTTTGTTCCCTATAAACATGCTGTGTAAGCTAATGAGGCCCTCTGAGAGTTGTTTAGCAATACAGACAGTTCAGTGACAGTGGAATGTCAATATACATTTTTTTGAGCTGCCCGCTATTTTCCAGCCAATTTTGTAACAGCAATCCTCTTCCAGCCAATCGCCTTCGGTGAGGTAGGACTTCCTTATGGGCTTATTTTGTGAAACCAATGTCAATCAAACGAGCTGGAGGAAAACATGGACGTCCAGACAAGAATTGGGGGCGCTGTATCTTATATTTGAATACATGTAACCTAGTCCAGGTTTAAGTAAAAAAAATATTAATTATTGTAAAAGAGCACCATGCTCTGAAAGATGATTATGAGAATATCAATATTGGTACTTTATGCTATACTATCGTGACATCATAGCAAATTTTATTTCAACTTTGAACAATTACACTACACAATACAAATAAAGGTGTCTGACGAGTATAGTGGTACAGTCCTTAACATCTTCTGCTGTTCAGATGTATTCCTCTTGGTTAGTTGTTTCCTAACACTAGTTTGGATTCAGAAAGCACTCAACAGCAGTACATCAGTCTTGCTATTTGCATTGTAGTCAAAGAAATGTCATCACCCCAACATTAGATACTGTACTGTACCTTTCTGAAGAAACACCATTCACTTTGCTTTCAACCATCCTTTACCTGTCTTGTAATGTGATTGCAATGTGCCATGTTATTCCTATAAATGACTGACAAGTCATTATCCATTCCCATATAAAACAGCATCTACAAAATAAAAGTTTACTAAGGTGTAAGTTTGTAGGCTACGATGTCCCTTCCTCAGATCAAGTTTGTGCAATACATGTGTGATCCAGCGCTGTCAAAGGGGATAAAGGGTTACCTGTGGCTGACTGGAGACAGTTTACACAAGCAGATTTATTCACCCTGATGTTTTGATGTCACCATAGGTTCCTCCAGGCATTTTGCTGTTGTAACTAACTAAACCCAATCAAATCTTTGAAGTAGTCATCTATGCATAAGTCTGTCTACCTTAATACTAAATAATTAGCAGCGAGCATGGCTCACTGGGATTCTTACCTCAGGGCTAAACTTGCTTTCCCTGCTTTGATCATTACATTAATTAAATGTGGCTCCCTTGACAGGTTTGGGCTAAAAAACAGGTAGGTGTCATAGTCACCTCTACAAGAAGAAAACACCTGGTGTGTATAAGTGCCTGAGCTGTCTCCGGCAAGACCTCATAGTCAGAAACACAGACGGTGGTGGCGTTAATTCAAACCGATGTCTCTAAAGGGAAAACAACCAAATCGTAAGACACCCTGATTTCCAGACTAGAGCTACATTGGAGCCTTGGCCTGAAGAAAAAAAAGTCATGTTGTCAGACCTCAGTGTCACTCAAGTCATAACTACTGCCCAAGGGACAAATTAGAAGACTGTTTCAAGAGATGTGTCAAAAGTGTTCTCGGTCCACATCACAGTTGAGAATTGTAATAACCAAGAGGCTCGAACAAAGTCACACACCAAGAGCAGTTAGATATGCTTACCTACAGAATGCTCTATTTAGTAGCTAAATGGCCTGTTTAGTAATTACATAATACATAACATTGCCTAATAATTAATCTACTAATTTTAGAATGAGTTATCAAATGAAACAATTTTGTAGTTGAGCACCATGTATTGGTCCAATGTGTTATTTCATCGTAATTCTCTCGACACCGAATCTGTTTCCTATGTGAGTGTTCAGTTTACAAATATATTCTGATCTGTGTTGCATTTTGTCAACATTTTCAGCATCTAACTGACAGAATGATGATGTTTGTGATTAACCATTTTGCAATGAGGAATATCATTTCAGTGTAGTTTTGCTGTGCCTCAAGAACAGAGATTAGAGTTTATACCTGGACTTTTGATGGATATGTGTTCTGTGTTCTAATAACCTTGTGTATTTGGCACAGATGTAAATCTTTTGAGGTACTTTGAACTGCATCATTAACATTTTGGAATCATAAGTTGACAAGAGGCCTAGTTTTATAGTTGGACTTACTCGTTCTGGATCTATTTCCAAATGACGGAAGTTGAAGATGTTTGGAAAATTGCTCAGATTATAGTGTTCATGTGCCATTGGATTTTAGTTCCAAGAACATGGGATGTTGTGGCCAAACGAGTCTAGACCAATAAGAGTTGGCGTAATTGGCCATTCTTTCATTGACCACATGGTCCCTTTTCGACTGGAGGCATTTTATTATCATGGAAATCAACTCTGAATATGAATACCTCATCTCTCAGCCATTCAAATATTGTGGAGTAATGCTTTTTACTCAAAATGTTTATGTCTACCAGACACAAGTACTGTCCTAGAAGCGTTCTATAGGAAGAAACTTTGATATTGAATCTATGAGAACGTTTTTAGTTATATCCTCAATTATCAGTTTACATTTACATTTAGCAGACGCTCTTATCCAGAGCGACTTACAGTAAGTGCAGGGACATTCCCCCGAGGCAAGTAGGGTGAAGTGCCTTGCCCAAGGACACAACGTCATCTGGCACGGCCGGGAATCGAACTGGCAACCTTCTGATTACAAGCCCGCTTCCCTAACCGCTCTGCCACCTGACTCCCTAGTTCAATACATTACTCTGTATCTTGATGCTGGCTTGAGCTCTTAGTTGCCTAAGAACTGAATTAATTTCCAGTGGCCATGTTTGGTATCCCCATGGTCTCTTACTATAGTTGCCCCACTTGGGATTGAGACCTACCTATTCATGGTAGTCCTCTGAGACTGCTAGTTAATGTCCAAATAAAACCCATTAAATCTTGATCATGTAAACTGTGCAAAATATGGTTGCAGGCAGGATGTTATATCCAGATTGGCAGTGATAAAAAGATATCCCATCATGCAAAGCATCGTCCAAACTTGTAACATTCCAGGACACTTTCAAAGCAAAGTTTTTCATCACTTTCCAGCTTGATGATCAAATGATAATACAATACATCCTTGGATGATGTTTAATGTCCTTTAATGATGTTTGAATGCAGGAGGAACAACACTAAAGCTAAGTCCACCATAGATTTGAAAACTGTGATTTCTCTCCCAGGCTTTGAGAAAGAGCCGGAATTGGTTTACAATAGCAGCCATATTCTTTCGAAAATGCATCTCTCATCACATCATCAATGAAGGAGAGCTCTCTCCAGCCTTTAAACAAAACACCAGCAAACGCTTTCTAAAATCATAAGAAATTAATTTCCTTTCTGGACAAAAAGGCATTCCACATGAGTCCTTCCTGTCATCTGCAGACCAGAAGTCTGGGAGTCTATTTATAGAACTCGTCCTCCCTCTTGATGGTGATCCAACAATATTCAGGTGATTTTGATTAAGTAAATTACAAGATTTCAGGATGCCCGTGATAAGAAAGGAGTCGAGCAGGGGGAGTGAGAGAGAGAGAAATAGAGAGTAGAGGGGAGGTGGGGCGACTCTTTTTGAAGAAAATAGGGGCGAAGTATTTCCCATTAAATATTCAGTTTGATTACTTCTATACTCAGAAGCTGATTTCTGACCTACTTGAATGTAATTAGATTTATTCTCATGTTTCACTACTTTAATAAACAAGGATGTTTTCCTTGTGAAATTTCATTGCAAGGAGGGGCCGGGGGTAAAAAAATAAAGATACCAAACTACTCCAAGGATGCATGCTCGATAACACGTCTTCAACAGGACAACAGAAGGACAGTAGGCTGTGCTGCATCACTTTGTTTCGGTCAGTGTGTTTCTTCTTGACGAGAGGGGGTGGGTAACAACAACTTTTTTTCTGAATTTTTTTTTGTTGAGAACTGGCACACTGAAGATTCCATTCAATCTATAAATTAATTAAAAATACACTTTACTTCCTAATCACTAACTATATGCACATGAAACATTGCTTTAAATATACACTTTTTTACAGCATACTTTACTTCATTCACTTTCACTGAACACTGCATATGAGCAGTCAATTGTAATATCTGGGGGCATCAGTGGTTACTTTGCATCTGTTACATTGGCAGAACTAACAAGTTAAGCTTCAACACTGAGTTTGCATGGCACTAGTAATGCGTACTTCAAACAGAGACAGTTAGTCAATATTGGAGTATGGAGAATCAACACACTTTTTGAAGGAGCAGCTTATACTTTAATATCAAACAGACATTGCTGCTTTCATGGCTGCATATTTCCTGGGGCAAAGATTGTAATTGTAATTTCTCATTTGTTATATCAAGGAGAAAGGGGCATTCAAATAAATAAATTGCTGTAAGCAAGGTATATTTGCATAGAGAAAGTTCATGTGACTTTGGTGTGGGGAAAATCTAAATACATACCAGGAGAATCATCTTGTTGAATGACAGAATGAGGAGACATCCGTCAACTTAATTGAAATACTTTCCAAACACTCATGGAAAAGAACTTTAGCCACTTTGTTTGGTCAAGATGTCTTTTTTTCTGGTATTCATTCCCCCTGATATTGCACCTTATTCGGTTGTTATTCTGGTATTTACTTTCACCTGATGTATCCATCAATTGCAGGCAACAGACTGCTATCAAGGAAATATCCTATGTGATGTCATGCCAAATTGTATTTTACAGCTGGTGTTCATTATAGATGGGCAACATGATGGATATGGTCATAATATTAATGTAAAACTGACAGTTAGATGACATGAATCATGGAAGACTTTATTTTAAAGCCGGCATTTCATTGGCTTGCCACTAAAAGCAATATATGAACGTCATTCGACAGAGGCCATAAACTACTATGAAGCAGATTTGATGGTATATTTTCACAGTTATCTACAGTAGTTATTTACTAATGTGTCTTGTCTATGTCACAAGCACCATGAACACCTATGTTTGCTTGTGGATGACGTTAAAGGCACCTTGATTGCTGTTCTCATATAATTTTTTGTGACTGTATAGACAGTGTTAATATGACATACACATTTTAAACTCTGTATTTGTCTGTTTGGCCTTTTAAAGGTCATTGTAATATAATCATGTTGTGTCTAGATGTGGTATATGTAGTGAGAATAATCAATACAATTAGTTAAGCATATCTTGTTTTGCCTCAATGACGTATAAGGGCCCAGTCAAATAAAATCCATGAAATAACAATGTGTTCCCATACAGTATGGCATGCAAGGCATTTCATTGCAAATGTGTTTTTTCATGGTTGTCAATACTCTTCAGGTTGTTGAGACTTTACACATTACCTTTCAGTAATATCTGATAACAGATCAAGCAAGTAAATGCTTGTAACCTGAGGATATCATTTTATATGAAATTTGAAAATAAATATTTGATGTGAATTATTCACAATCAATATTCTGAAACCCACTTGACCTTTGAACTACTTGATGAATCACCAGGCATAACTGAAATACAGTTCATGTTCACCGGAACATAATAAAATCAATGGGATGATAAACAAATTCAAATATGCACTACTGCCTGTTTGAAAAGAGCTCTCTGGATAAGTTTGGGCTAATAAATGTATACAAATGTAGCTAACAATGTGTATTTATTTTTTATATTAATCTGGACTGTAAGGTTGAAGGCTGTATATGATTACTAAGAAAGGCAACAAATAACAACTCTCATGAACCTTCTGCTTGAGAGGAATGTTGTATGTATGTTGTATTCTGATATCAGTCAAGGGTCAAGCTCTCCTTACATTTTGCTAGAAGTAGCACATGAGTAATATTTGTCCATGCTATTATGTGATATTAATAATTATGGTCTGCATTCTATAATTATAAATCATTACCTTTCTCTGCTATTTTATGTTTTTGTACTGTAATAGTTATCCCATGGCTTTGAGCAGCGTTGAGGTCCTTCAGCTCTTAGTCTCTCTCTAACTCTTGTTGCGGCCCCAGTATTCTTGCCTTATTTGAAAGGCTGCTGCTGCTCCCTACAGTTTAAAAATGTCTCTCCTTTACACATTCTCTCCGCCCATTTCCATCTCTTCCAATCGCCTCCCTACTGCCTCTCTCTCTCTCTCTCTATCCCTCCCCCTCTCTCCCAGGAATCAGTGAAAGAAAGCCAGTCACTCTGCTCCAATCAGTGGCAGCTTGAACACATCCAAGGGCTTTGGCTTGTAAATCCCACTTGAAGACTGGATATTTCCCAATGTTCACATACTTCCTGTCAGGGAAATATGTATTGGACAGTATTTCAAAACCATAATTCTACCTCAGACCATCAAATGTAAATACCACTGGGGAAAGGCATTCATTACCACACAGTTCAGCTCCTAAGTGTTTAGGAATTATATTTTGTGACCAAAATCCCAATACCTATTGGGCTAATGATCTTTTTGGAATAATTTATCCTACCTACTTTGTTTAAAATTTTTTTAATCCTAAATACCCTGTGGAACATTTCTCATTAGTTGTGGGGGCCTGCAGTGTTGGGTAACTGCTGTGAAAATGCATGTGACTTTATCTGTATCTGTACAAAAACATAAATTCCATACATCTATTCAAACTAGAACATGTCAACAATGTACAATTTACTCTTAAACATTCTTAATACACACTCTTAGAACACAGGATAGAATGTTTTGTAAAAAGGTTCCTTGGTTGACCAGAGGGGGCGTCTCCCTTCAATGTCCTTTGCACTTGAACTATGAGCTGAAAGACAACAAGGTTCAAGATTTGTGTTTTAGATTTTTATGTTGGTTTTGTATTATATTGTTCTGGGAAACCTTTTACCTTGAAAGAGCTATGAAATAAATTTCACGCTTATATCAGATCATCTGGGCATTTTTCTCCCAAGCCATAGCACAATGAGCAAAACTGTTCTGGGTATACTCCATGTCACAGTGCATTTACAGCTCTTTATTTTCTGATGTACACTATTGAAGCAAGCTGGTGTGTTCAGAAAAACACATATTTTTTCCTAAGGGTGCCCTTGGAAGCAATGATAATAGGTTTGTGTGAGTCCTGTGTTTTTGGTGTCACAAGAGAATTGGCTTTGTTTGATCTGGCAAATATGAATGTGTTGAGAGACTCACAGGGGAGCATGCAGAGGTGCCTCTTCGTGACTCCTGTTGCGATGAATGTACTTCAGAGGATGGAGTTTCATTGAGATGCTTGTTAAAAAAGGCAGAAGACCACCGCTACTGCTACTGCAGATACTGGTATGGCGCAATATTTTAGCATCAAGAACATGATTTCACATCAGTTAATTCACATTGTGTGATATCTTATCCCCATGTGTCCATATGTCAGCTGAGTGTTCTACAGCAAAGATTGGGATGTTAAACGTTAACAGGAAGTTGAAGTGAAAACAATAGCTCTTTATTTTTGGATAAAAACTATTTCCATGACAGGCCTCTCACACCTTTCTGTTTGACAAACAAAGACATCAAATTTGATTTTGTATAGTATTAACAGTTACAGTAGGTTTTATTACTTTTCTTGTTACAGATTGTTGGCGTTGTTTATTTGCAGTATATTGTTCTGCAGTGTATTTTCTATTGCACTACAGCGCTTTTGAGATGTACATAATGTAGTTGTGGTCAGGATGCGTTGCACAGCATACATATTTCATACCGACATCAGCAACCACAGTGAATGTATTGCGAATGATGAAAGACAACTATTTCAAAATGTAATATATGCAGACCAAATCTACTTATACCAACACCACAGAAAACTTTGTGCCACAGTGTCGCTAAGTTTCCTAAAGTGAAATACGAGATGGCATACAGCAATCATTGTCTTTATGGAGTAATCTGATTGTGCATTCTGCTATGTATGGAAGACCCCCCCCCCCCCCCCCCGTCCCCGCCCCACCCCCCCAACCCCGGTTGACACAAAGCAGTGTGGATCAGATATGGAAACTCCTTCAGAACTTCTTGGCATTGTATGAATGCAATGCACTTGCACATGCACATTGTCTGTACTGAGATTCCCCCATTGCTTTTATGTGCTAATCGTCACTACTCAGAAAGGCTATTGTGCCTCAGTTACTGCGAAACTCTTCATTGGAAATGAATGCAAATGGCACAGATTGCCAGCACCATTTCACACACATGGAGAATTGCCTTCTCTGTGTTGATGGAAGTCCAAAAATCCAATGTGTTATTTCGAAACATGCAGAACATTAATTTGTAACAAAAACGATATGCTATCTGAGTGGTTCCTGTCTTCAAGCGAAACAATATTGTGTCAACATCTTGCATTTAAAAATGTAATGGGGAAAACCTGAACCTGGTCTACCACTAGTTTTGTTACAGCATAGTACTCACACATGAGTACACAGGTTTCTGAGTGGGTAGATGAAATCTGGTCTTTCAACTATGTCTGCAGTGATAATTTCACCAGTTAACTTCCTGTATGCAGCCATCGAGCAGATGAAAAAGATTTACCAACCATGCGTGAATTACAGTTGCTTTCTCACAGGTCAATTCACGTGTAATGCTTTTAAGTACGGTTAATCTCCTAGGTCAACACGTCAAACTGAACATCTGGTTGGAAAAAATCTAAATGATGCTGCTACATTTTTCTTCTTCGGTTCCAACAGAACTGCATAGTGTTGAGATCATTTTTCACGGACGAGCGATTAATGAAGTCGTCATCAATAAACGGTAATCACTACAGCAGTGTGAAGCACCAGTGCATACTTTGGTCTACGTTATCATTGTAAGTCTTTTGAAAACAGACTGGAGCACTAGAGGCAGATCAAGTTTCAAGTTGGACATATCAGAGAACAGATTACATTGATATGGGAAGACTCAGAAATGAGTTTGTTTCAGTCTTGCATGTCAAGTCCTTCTGTGGAGATGTGAATCCAAAAATAATTTCATTTTCAAAAAACACCGGGGCAGCTGGCGTTCCCATAGCCATGCGTGAATTAACTATTTATGTATTGCAACCCTATCTGCTCTGCACCTGGGTGTCTAATGTGCCAGGCGGCACCTTTGACTCGGACACAAAAGCCGCCACCAGTCTGTGAGAGAGAATTCTACAAAACAGAGGAGTGTCTTTATCTTTCTTGTGTGTGTGTACCGCACATGAGTGTTTGTACGTGTGTGCTTGTGTTTGAGATGGAGAACGTTGATTTGTAAGCTCACAGTACGCACTGTAAATGTGTGCAAGTATCAGTGTGTGAGATTTTCCCATTCCAACACCTGTCGTGCTAACATTCCCGTAACTGGGATCCCAAGTGATCCCAGGGGAGGTCCTTCTGCCAACAGAGTTAAACCAGCCTGAGTATTGGTAGACAATGAGCGAAGGTCCTGCTGCCTCCTACAGCTTGCCTGCCTGCCTGCCTTTGACTGCGCCCCTGTTCAGCTGTTAGGTCAATGGGAACAGGGAGGAGAGCCAGACATGCACAGCGTCTCTCTCTTCCAGATAGCCCCAGAGCTTCTGTTCAGCCCCGCGCAGACTCCAGCCAGGTCAGATGTAGAACACAAACGACATCATGTTACCTTCTCACTGCTGTTTACCATGGCTGTCCGTCACCATTCTCCACTGTGAGCCATGAGGCCCTGATTTAAACCCTGCCCATCAATGGAGTGGGGGGTGTTATTGTACCTATACTGTGCTGTATGGGGTAGTGCTATTGTATGTTTCCCTGTCCTGAAAAACTGCATGTTGCATACGTTCAATGAGGTACCACCCCTCTCAAAATTACATGCAAGGCCCATTCTGAGATGACGTCTTTAAAACTATTGTCTGACTAGAGGTTTGATCAAAGCTCAAACTGCTTTACGTTTCAGTCAGTATAATTAGAAGACTATAAGTAGATGAATGCACTTGAATTTTCCCAAATAGAAACTTGACCAAGAAAAGTATGGTTAAATTAAATCGTCACAATCAAAAACATTTAATTGATTTCAGCGGGAGCCTTTAGGTATTACTAAAATTATGAATTATTCTTAAAAGCTGATGGTACCTAATGTTTAGTAACCAAGCCAACAATCCATAAGCAGTGCATCAAATACACAGTTGCAGAGTAAATACTTGTGATGCAAGTATTCAAGACCTTTCTATTATTCAGAAGGTCATATACTGATAATTGTTCTAATGCATGGTGCCATTCATAATGCCCTTGGCATTCAGCTGTACTGAACATAACTGGTCAAGAGAGGGAAATATATCAAATAACTTTCCAGCTGTTTACTTTAATGTAATACAATCTATTCAACAAAACATGAAATAAGTATTCTATGTTTGTGTGTGTGTGTACTGTGTGTATGTACTGTATGTGTGTACTGTATGTGTATACTGTATGTGTGTACTGTATGTGTGTACTATATGTGCATGTACTGTATGTGTGTACTTTGTGAGTGTGTTGTGCACAGGCCTCAGATGCCCCTTTATCAGCTGATAATAACATCTCAATAGCTATTTGCCGTATTCCAACAGGAATATAAACTAGCTTGTACTGTCTATGATGTAAATTGGTTTGAGAGCATCGGCTGCTTTCGTCATTGGATAATCAGGAGAACAGTGTATCCAGATGAACATAGAGATTATGCCCCATGTCTTCATCGTTTAGGCAGTAATCATATCTGTGGTTCCCAGGTGGTGTCCTCCCTCTCACTCTGCTCCCCAGGGTCCCCACAGGGGCCAGGGATGGACCCTCCCAGAGAGCCCTGTTACAGCCAATCAGGTGCTAATGTGCGGGAACACAAGAGGCCGCGTCGACAGATGGCAAGATGACCTGGGAAACCTGCTCCCTTTTCTTGGATCAGGCAGCAGATGACAGGTATTATTTCATAACCTAAAGTCTAAAAGGAATCGCTGGAGCCCCCCCCCTCCCCCCCCGAATGCACCCACCTCCCCGACATTAATCTGAGACTGCAACCAGCCATGTAACGCTGATGTCAGGACAAATCTGTCCGTGTGCACCAGGAGGGAGAAAGTGCTTTTTGATGAAGTTGTTCATAAATTTTAATAAAACACATTGGTGAACATGATGTATAGGCAGCATGCTCATTCATATTTTAAGGGATTGCTAGTGAAAAAGAAAATGTATACGATCGCACCGTGCTTCACTGAGGGCTGTATAACGAACAGTTGTATCTCCGTAGGATATCAGTGTTGACGGTTAACTCCTAGTGATACTGCCCAGTGTCACTGTCGAGTTCACATGCTGTTCACAAAGTGTTGACTGAAGGAGAACCATTTGTTAAAACTGAGTTGGCATGAAGAAAAGTAAAGCCATTCTTTCTGTAGAAAGTATGGGTTCAAAGTTTGTGTTTATCTTATAAATGACTATGTACTTGTATATATCCATATATTGTCTGTATATGTACTTTACTTACGTATATATAAATGTATATGCCAATATATTATACATCCATTGGATTCTGGCACCTCCGTGATCAAACGCACTTCAATATAAAACTTATCTCTGTTCCTTTGCTGTCTGTGTTGAAGGCGATGATATCTAATTTCTTGAGTGAGAGCCTGCCTCTATGAAAATGAAACACATTACAGTTCCATTAACTGATTTGTGCTTCTTTAAAATGTAGGTCTCATAGAGCAGTAAAATGGCATTGCACTCTAGGACCAATTAAGTAGGTTTTTGCCGCTTGCGCACCATCTCTGATGCATCTCAATCAATCCGAATGCCTACAGGTGAAATGCCAGATCTAGTCACTGATCACTCCCATGAATGCTAAGTCTATTGCAGACATACTATTATTCTCTAACATGGTATAGTGACACATTGATAATTGTCTAACAAGCGCTATCATTTATCCATCTTAGACCCATGATTTCATCATTTAAGTGCGGTGTTTCAGTTGAGCTTTGGTTAAAGCAACTGGCCAAACCTCAAAACCTCAAAAGTATACAAGTTCATTATCTTGATAATTCCCCCTATGTGAACAGACTAAGCTTTAATTGAAATAATCCTGCAGATGACCGTAGCCCCAGCAAAATGTCATAATGGGCTAATTTAACCCACCGTATGACTTTGACCTTTCCCAGACCCTGACTGTGACCATCTGAGACAGGCTAGGAGGACATCTGCTCAGTAACGAGGGTGCTTGTTCTATCTCGTTTACATGTCCTGCAGCCTTTTTGGAGGCCCTCAACCTTTATTAGGCACAGTAGACCTAATTCGAAATGTTTCTGTGTGTATAGGTTCAATAGCAAGTCTATTGTCATCGGCAACATTTCCATATTAATGTACGTTTTAGGAGTGTCTGCATCCACTGCTGCTGTTTCACATTAGGGTTTGTGAACCAGTTTATCTCTGCCTTTTTATCTAGATACTGTATCTACAACCGTACATTAACATCTGCACACCATTTAGAGGCTAACACCCGCCTAATAACAATGTCTGTTCAGCCCCAGCTACAGCCAACTTGCACAGCTGAACGGTGTCACGCAGGTTTTTGGACCTCCTCTAACAGTTATTGATTTGGGGGCTTTTATACAGCTTCAAGCTGTTCACTTTAAAAGGACAATATCAACAGAAACCTGTGGTGTGTACAACATCCAACAGCTACCTCTATCATCCACTGTTGAGTCCAATTCACCGTTATAATAACAGAGAGTTATTGAAAGTAATCAAATACTTCAGATGGTTGACATGGACTGCCCTTGCCAGAGCCCAAGGGACTGCCTCAAATATTCACATCTGTAACAAAGTGCAGGGTAAAAAAGCTTGCACTGCCTGGGAGCATGACACTGATTGTGCCTATTGTCCATCATTGTCGCTTTTCCATTTGAAACGATTGATCTTTTACAAATATTTTTCAAGGTATCTTAATTACTCGCAAGAAGCAGTACTTTGGCTGTTGGACAACACAAATAAGTTAATTTGCATTTCCTTGTTGTGAGTGTTTTGGCAATCGCCGTGCTCGTCCAGATTGTAACCCCTATTTCTGCCTCCAAAACCTGCCTTGGAGGAGCGTCCACAGAGGGATTAGGGATTTAGTGGGGAAGGTAAGTGTGACTACAAGCTTTGGCTAGCCATCTGCTCCCCAGCAGAGTTGGGGCCAACCTGTGCAGCCTGCAGCAAAGACCTGGGCACTGTGCTAACTCTAGCCTGGGCCAACCTGGCGCCTGCAGCCAATCACCATCAGTCTGCTGATTAGTTGTAAGAAGCAGTCCATATGTAGCTCCGTTTTTTTTCTTCTTCTTCTTCTTTGCACTATTCATTCTCTCTCCATATTAACTAAATATGTATGTCACTGGTATGTGGACAGCAGAGTGCGGACCTGAGATGGTCCATGATGTATGCATGTCTCTGCCTCTCTGTAACCTCAGTCAGAATACGGAGCCAGAGAGCTGGGCCCTGGCTCTCCTGCCTGGCAGCACCGGGAAACAGATGACAGGGGTTTGTGGTCGTCTTATCACCCCTGGGTGGATATTCTAATTTATTTAACGACAGGCTTATTAAAAAAAGAAAAAAAAGAAAGAAAGCAAGCAAGCAAACGGGCAGGTCTCCTTCCAGCTGCTGGGAGTTGGACTCTGCCAGGATGTAAGAAGATGATACCTGCCGGCTCGTGTGGCCGTCTCCCATGTTAGACATACGAGAAGATCAAACAACACCAGAGGAGCAAAGGGGGTAAAGAGGGGAGGGGGCGGAGAGGGAGGGGGGGGAGAGAAACAAGAAACATAATGCTCATTATTAAATTGCAGCCATTGCAGTTGCCAGGAACCTATTTCTCATCATTAATTATTCATATTTTATTTCAGTAATCCAATACTCAGGTGAGGACGGTAGTGATAGAATGTGTAATTTTGAAGTGTAATGGCGATGTGAGTAGAGTAAGGGATTAGGAAGAGAATATAAATCAGTAATGACTTTATGAATGTAAGCTATGTGCTCCCTAGCTTAATCTATCTTGCTTTATGTTTGCTTATTTTATTACATTGTGTCGCTCAAAGGGAAACACTTTACAGTGACCTTTCATGTGCTAGGGAAAGTTGAACTATTGAAAATAGGCCTTTCACACTAAAAGCAAAACAACCATTTGCATGAAAACAAATGGCACAATATTTCTCTCTGGCTGGCGGAAGACTTCATCAGTACCTTTCATCCAAAATGACAATGGGAATGAAACACTGCAGGAAAGTAGATTTGTCTAAGAAATGAAAATATTTTGGGACCAGACAAATGGCTCAATTGATAAGAATTCTGGTATACAAACAACTTAACAGTATTGTTTTCTGCATTTGATTTGATTAGCTAGTCATTACCTTCATGTAAATAATATTTTCATTTGTTGAAAAGTATGATTTGAAAAATGATCATTTCTGACTATTTATCATAAATGAGATGGCTGAAAATATTCCCCCATGCATAATGTCACAAAAACAGATTAATAAAAAAAACACTAATATGTGATTTACAGACAACTGTGAATATTATAGACATATTTCTGGCAACTTCAACTGAAGCCTAAGGCCATGTCTAGCACCCCATCCTCACCCCCTCACTCAGAAACAGCCTGACAGTGTTGCATGGGATTTTC
This sequence comes from Osmerus eperlanus, assembly GCF_963692335.1. Taxonomy (NCBI): domain Eukaryota; kingdom Metazoa; phylum Chordata; class Actinopteri; order Osmeriformes; family Osmeridae; genus Osmerus; species Osmerus eperlanus. The sequence continues at coordinate 5,636,580 of NC_085038.1, forward strand.
CTGTGTTCTCCCGAACCAGGAAATACTATAGTCTTTTATAGAGGAACCAGTTTACCTAAAAGAATGCTGCTATATGATTGTTTTTGCCTACTTGTCTTTAAGTGTGCAGTATAACGCAACCCAAAATAATATAGTTTAATTCATGCTAATCATAAAATGTTTCAATTTTTCATGGTAACATTGCCCCTGTGAGGTGAACTGTGAACAACTGGTTATAGTCCAAAGGTTGCAACCTGAAACGTATTGTTTAGACATAAAAAAAACTGACAAACATAACGTCAATGTGTGTCATTGTTCTATACAAGCTAAGAAAGGATTATTAAAAAAATCACAGAATCACTTAAAAAAGTGATTCTGAAGTCCAGGGGACAGATTTGAATTTGACGAGTACAAAATAGTAATTTTCCTTTGAAATATTCAACAAAGGTAATGCCATATCGACCCTTATAAGAAAAGAGGCAATTAGGTCATGGAGTATGCATACATCTTGCATGCTCTCTCTAGTCCCTGCAATTTGGGCAAAAAAAAAGTAAAGGTCAGGCACGTTAGTCAGATTGCGCTCGACAAATTCTAAAAAGGCTCTGTGGTCACGCCGAATGTATTCACTGCAACATAATTAGCCCCTCAATTCCCCCACTGCCGGCTCCCAGGCGCGCGCCAGTCAAAATCATCCTCCCCAAAATGCCTTTAACCTCTGGTTGCTCTGCAGCTTCCATCCTAGCCCTTCCCTCTCCCCACATTGTTCCAGCCACGCGGCACCTAAACTTACTGCAGATGCGGAGGCTGATGCATAAATTAGTCATCAACATTAGCATTACCCTGTGCATGGCACCCGGTGCCAACTGCTCTCTGAGCGGCCATTAAAGGTCATGTTTTGATGACTGAATGCCACACAGGCACCTTGGATCCCTGGAGGAGTGTTCCCCAGGTGCACGTGAAAGGTTAAAAATTACCTTCCCAGCGCCGCTGTCTCTGGCGAAGGAAATAATTAGAGGTTTTTAGGAGCGGCAGAATGCCTCCTGTCAGATGACAGAGCGGTACCTAATGGCCGTATCTAGGGAAGAGTCAAACAGGCTGTCAGTCCTGACAGGACAAATGAGCATAATAGCAGCGTAGAAATGGGCGCCTGTTCCTTTCAGGGGATAAAATGGCAGCACATGAGTAGAATAGTGTGCGGACTAACCTTTACATAAATCTGCTAATACATGTATTAGAGGTGTTCTAAATGTAGTCTTACTCAGCCTGAAGGTGTTATCCACTCATGTTTATTCTACTTGTGTGCGTTTTATTGCGTCGTTAAGAGAGTGAATGCATCCATTTTAGTTTATAGTCCCTTTTAGGTAGCTACAATTTACGTTTTTGAAACTGTGATGTTAAAAAAGTATTATTTGTCGTAAGGCTCTGAATGAAAAGGATTTTTTTTCTCCATGTTATCGCAAGAGAAAGTTTATGCCATGATAGAAATCAGGCAATGTTCTTTTTAATCTTTGTTTTGAGCAGGTTTAATACGATTCAACAAGATCAAACATAAATTGCCACTGCACTTTGCACAAAGTAAGCTAAAAAATGTTACAGACCCCTGAGCTAACACACAGTATGCCTACCTGCTCCCCACCTACTCATAGGTCAAATAGATTAGCATATCTTTCTTAGCCTTCCAACAAGTCTGTGAAACTCAGCTTCCTTATGCACTAAGGGTAGCAAACGCACACAAACCTCCCTCCTTAGATGTTTCCTCAATAAGGTGTAAGGTGTGGCGGAGAAACGGCAAACAATAGATCTAAACATAGCCTATGTGCTATTCACACTATTCATCTGCAAACCTAAGAGCTGGTAAGATGTACTTAACTCACCATTCTGTGGATCCTGGCATGCCCCATTGGTGGCATTTATATTCCTACCACAACATCCCGCGTGCTAATAGCAGGGTTATTAACATAACAAACTTAAATGTTCTATATAAATAATACTGTTCCAGGATGTGCGGGCTCAGCTGACACTATTTAGGCAGCGGCTCAACATCTGTTTATGAACACTTTGCCTAATGATATCATCCGATATCATTAAGTGTGGCAGAGCAAGCCATACCAGCAGGTGCAGCTGTTTCAGCTTCCCATCGTGGGCAAAGAGAAAAGAGACTCACCCCCCCCCCCCCCCCACACACACAGACACAATCCCTAACCCCCCACCCCACACACACACATGTACACACACACACAAACACGCGTATACACACTCTACCCGTCCCCTCCCCCCCAACAGCCGCCAAACTGATCATTAGGACAATTTTCTTCAACAAAAAAAGCAGCCCTGTGATTTCAATCTGTATATCACCTGTAATTGTAGTTTTTAGCAAGTGGCTGATTCCATACATTTAGCGGGGTAAACTGCAACTGACGCCTGAATGCTGAAAGCACATTTGTGCCACCAGCTGCAGGGGTTGTTTTTAGATGGCTGTTTTTTTCCGGGTGGCTTGGAGGCAGAGCCAATGCCCGGGCCGTGGCTTTGTTTCCTCTCTTGGTTCTCTCTGTTTAGATGCTCAAAATTATACAAATGATGGATTATTTTCCCTCAGAACAATGAAATGGTTTCCCCTCCCTGACTCAAAAGACCTTTTGGGGTAGCTCCACTCACAGGTGGCCTGTGGTCATGTGGTTTTCACATTCCTTGTTCATTTGTCAGGTGTGTTGGGGAAGGGTTTTATGAATGGTACTGATCTGAACCTGTTTAAACCATATAGATTCCTTTGCATTCTAAGAGTAATGAGAAACAGTGACATGTTAAGCATTGGTTTAAAATGTCACATACAGTAAAACAATGTTTTAAAGAACAATTAAACAAACCCTTACTGTTATTGAATGTAAACCTGCAGCTTTCGGTGTCAAATGCACACGTTGCGAATAGGGCTATTCATGCATCTGCTAGTGGTTTGGGTTATCATTAGATGGTTAGAGATTGGTAAACCACATGTATCTCATCTTCAATGCATAAAAATGCTTGAATGTCAAATACAATGTTTTGACCTGATTCCTATTGTAACACTGACATTCTTATCTACACATAATCCTAATCAACCACAAACTCACACAATCTGCTCTCTCAAGTTCATTTTGGCACTAAAAAGTATGATTTTTCATTTGCAAGAGAAAAAAGGAAGAAATGAGAGTCCTGGGCATATTGACCCTTGAAGTGCTGGAATGGAGAACTTGCTGTGAGCACTGTCACTCAGCAGGGAATTCAAGCCCCCCCATCCCTCCAGCTGTTCTCTAAATGTTGATTATACAAGACACAGGGGTAGCCTGGCCTCCCGTTCCAGCAGTCAGCCATCACCCAGGAGGAGAGAGAGTGGAACTGCCTGACCTAAGGTGTTCGCTGACCCGGGGTACAGTTCAGGAAGGGTCCTGGCTCTAGGGTTCCATGGCTAGTCTCTCCAGCCCCCATTCGCTCTTAGAACAACAACAATCCCTGGATGGAAACATAGACTCAGACAGCACGGCCCGGGGAAAAGGAAAACAGCAGAGAAGACCAGACCATGGTGGTGTTTACATAATTCCTCATCACAATTTAACTTAGAAGGGAACATCTTTTTTTATGACTTATATTTGCACAGTACACAGTGTTGTAACGTATATAGTCCACTGATGTCACTACTAAATCAATAGCATGCTGTTCATTTTAAAGACATTGATTTTCATTACCTCTCCTCTTCCTGTGATATTTAAAGCTTTTTCTGAATAATCTTATCATTCTGGCATATGGCAAGAGCAGTCTTAATTTTCACTTCACAAATTTCCTAATGGGAAAACAAAAGCGATGAGTTTCATCACCCTAAGGCACAAGAGTTAGCAGTGATGAAACATTCAAGTTAATGGACAACCTAACAACATTGAGTCAGTACATTCTGTACTTGAACAGAAAACAAGTCAATGCAGTCCACTAACTTTTTCTGATATTTCCCCAAATGAATCCTTCTTTTTGAATAAAAAAAGTAGACTTGTTTTGTATTCATTTCTTTCGTATTAGTAGTATATATTTAATCTTATGAATTTTGTCCATACTGTCAAATATCCTGAAATGTTTTAACCCCAATGTTTTAGGTCCCAGGCATACCCATTTAATTGGCAGGGGGTTTCCTGTAATGAATATGCATTCACCCTAAATTTCAACTCCATTGAAGTTCTAATTGATTGGGAAGGTTTTCTAATTCCAGTGAACCGGTGAAGAATCCCAATGACTGTCTGAGTATCTGTGAATACAGGGGCGGTGAGATCTAAGGGTCGCCGTCATCACCTGAGGAAAAGAGAAGCTGACAAGCCTCCGTCATCTGAGAAACAAGCTCCACGCGAACCCTTACAAGTGTTTTTCATAGAAGAGAGTGTCAGCGCCTTTGTTGTTTTTCCTTTTCAAGTAAATTACACTTTTAGGATTTATTAAGACAAGAAACAATTTCAAATACTGGGACAAAACCCTCCATGGAAAACTGCTCATTACTTTCTTGCCCCGGGCAGTCCTCGGCGCCTCCAATGTATCCATCTTCCTCCTCTTGTTTCTCTATCTATATTTCTGAGATCGTGTTGCCATGCCTAATGCTGTAATGTCACAGCAGTTTGTTCAAAGTAGAGCAGTGATTCGGGCTCTCAGCAGGTGCTGCCCAAACTCTGCTCAATTATTGAAGTGGGGGCCACATGGAAACATTACTATCGCTGCACCCGGCCGATAAAATGGAAAGGCTTTTGACATCATACATATTTCCTTTTCGCATTACAAAGACAGTGCACTGGCCTTTATTGCTTCTTCTTTTGTTTTATTCATTTGTGTTTTTCATGTGTTTTGGGGGGTTGGGGGCAGAGGAGGGTAGAATTTTGTATGCATAGAAATATAAAAGGCACATTTGTTCTCTTTTAGTGATGTATGTAAAAGTGAGATCATGATCTTTTTGATTCTTCAATAAGGTCATGTACATTTCTCATGCAATTTCCATCCCCTTGAGAGACTTAGAAGTCCAACTCTTTTCAACTTCCCTGCCCCTATCAAACTCCTAAGACAGTGGCAGCCAGTTTGATTAATAAATTATAATAGTTTTCCCATGACAAAGATCCAGTGGACACAGTAGAACTATGGGAAAACGGTTGTTAACTTTGACATAGGAATCTTCAACCAAGTTTGTTTCATGTTTCTTCCTAACTCCTCAAATATTAACACTTTGATATCACTTTAATGAGCAATCAATTCCTAAGCAAGTTCCTCTGCTGCTGTATACAGCCAGACTAAACCATAGCAGCCGCTGCAATCACTGTAAAATGTGCAACATTCACCGAATATGTCTCAGAAAATTTTGTGTATGGAGTTTGACGCCCTACGATCTTGCTTGAATCTCTTACAAAGAACAAAATGCATCTCAGAATTTGTCAGGGAATCTTTTGTTGAGCTGAAACGCAATGATAAGGTCAGATCCACATGAGAACAGTGGCATTTTAAACAGGGGTTTGAAGTCAAACCTATGCAAGGCATTCTACTGAGCCATGCAGGCTGGCATCCTCTTAGAGTGAGCGTTAGCAGGATGCTCGTGTGGATGTACTTCAGTGGGCTGCAGTGGGACGGAAAACCGTAGGCTCTGGGCTGCTGTCGGTTGTCTCTGCACTTATTCCAATGCTGCGACTTAATGACTATCCATGGTATGTGTGCATGTGTGTTTGTGTAAGCGTGTGGATGTACTTCGTACATGTGTTTGTGTGTATGTGTGAGAGTGTGTGCGTACAAGCATGTGTATGTGTGTGTATGTGTGTGTGTGTGTGTGTGTGTGTGTGTGTGTGTGTGTGAGTGAGTGTTTGTGTAGGGACCGCTCATACCCTGTAGCCTGTTCTCTGTACTGAATGCATGTATCTCACTGAAGAATGCTTGAGGACACAATCTCTATGCATAATATCATCAGAGGAAAAATAAATATTATGCAGCTCCAGTCTGTGTCAAACACTCTGCTTTTTAACAAGGAAGATGACAGGTCACATGAAGTACGTGAGAAGGACAATCTTCCTCCCTCTCACTTAAGTCGGTAAGCTTAGACGACGGAGTTTACCGTACATGCCAACAATTTCTAATTGCACTCCTTTCCCACAGATCCCGTGCATTTGTGTGACCAAATTCCTTGTGTGCTAATTAGGCACGGAATATCAGTGTAGACCCTCCTGACAGGTGCTGCTGGCCTGCCAGGGTCACACTGAGGGAGCTGCACTCGCAGCAGTAAAAATAAGAAGACGGAAGAATAACAAGAGGCAAGATGTGTTAATTTCAGCTTCCATCTGTTATTACATAAGCATTGCCAATGTCTACGTATTCAGGAAGAAAGCGAGAAACAAAGAGAGATGGAGCTACAGAGAGGGAGAGAGAAAAGGGGAGTTAAAAGAAATGATACAACAACAAGCATTACAACTACTACTGTATAAGCCCCTTGAGATAGTCCAAATTAATAGTGTGAAAGATTCAGTGCAATGTGTTTAAGAACAGTAAAATATTTCCTGCCCCACTTTTTGTGCTATCTTTAAGTACTTTGCAGGAATGTGAACGCTCTCATATGTAATGTATCAGTGTAATGTCAATGTTCTTGGCCTTTTTAAAGCAGGGCATATGAAAACTCAAAGGCGCACCACTATAATATGACTGATATGACACAAAACCATGCTGCTTTTCTTTACTCTGGGTTGTGTTTTCCATTTTTCATGTTTAGTGATGGTGAACTTCATTGTGACATGATTTGCAGTGGTGTAATGATTTTTATCTCTGTGTCTCACTCAAATTCTATGAAGCAGTTCTGTGGGTATAGGCTACTTCGACATGAGTATGAAAACCAAGATGATAAATGTCTTGTGTTCCACCCAACATCTCCTCTTCCTGTGTCTGTAACACAGCTTGAACAAAAGGGCACTGCTTGCATTGTGAGACAAAAAAACAACGACCTGAGGACTGACCGCTGATGGAGTCTAATCTGCGACGTGGACAGGATCTTTCTACGACTGAGGAGCGGTGGCTGTTGACGCTCTCAAAGGCTGAGCCAAGCGTATTTGGCAGAGGAGACCCACTGTGAAGTCTAGGTGGCACTCCTTTCCTTGCAAGGTTTTGCCATGTCAACACGACAAGTCACTGATCGTTAAATGATAGGTGCAGCAGACAGGAACCCCTCATTGTTTTTCCAAGTGGAAAGAGAAGAGCGGGATAAATATCTCACATACTTTTGTCCATCTCGCATGGACAGTTCAACTTGTTTCCCAGGATGGAGGATGGTATTTTTCGGTGCGCAAGCAGCCAAAATACACACTACTCGGACCATAGATCTTAGCTGCGTTTCATCGCTGCTTCACTCCTACGGTGAAGGCGGAGGAAGATGTGGTATACTTTGGATTGGTAAAACTAAACAGTCAATACCCAGCCTTTGACAACCACGGAGGCCTCGAGCCATCCTGTCTCCCACAGAGTTGGGGATGGTGTGGGAATGCACATTCTAATTGTTTGTTCAATTATTTTTCTTGGATACGGCACCTGCACTTCTCCAAGCGAACTCCTGCGAGAAGCTCACAATTAATGTCTCTGCAGCTACAGGGCCTGCCTAAACACTTGAAAGTGAACCCAGAGGGCGAGACAGATAAATACCTTTTAGTGCTCAAGGTAACAAGCTGGGTGACAGTGAAAAACCTCACTGGGAGCAATTTCCCCTTATATTTATCTTCCGATTTGACCCTTTCTTGACAAGGTTCCAGAGGTCCTGTCAGGCTTATTACAATATCCTTCCTCTAGTATAATCGCGAGTCATTACAAACGTTTATATGCAGGAGGAGGCAGATGGGAAGCTACACTGCTGCCACTGGATGGGCTCTGGTGGCCCTGAAACATACGTAATTTTGTCATATGTCATATGACATTTCATGTCATAAATAAATAGCCCAGAAGATAACGCAAAATTACAAAAGGCGTTTTCTGACCTACTCTGGAATCAATAGCAGTCTAAAGTTTGGATCAGGGATGAAGAAATGTCTTCCGTTTTTAAATCTTCTTATGTTCAAATTTACTACCATCTTTTATCTTTAGGGTCAATTTGATACCAGCAATTTCAACCTCCCAAAATTATGATTATAATTGCTAAATATGTTTGACAGGTACTTTGTGTCTTAGTTGACTGCCTAAATATCCCTTTAAATAAAACATTTATTTTCTCCCATCCCCCTCATACATCCAGGATACCTATGATGCGACTATGGAAAAATATGCAAATCACCATCAAATATCTAATTAGATAAGAGGTATTAAATGTATGGTTAAAAAGGGTACCAGGGTCCAGAGAGTTCAATAATTGACTATATGCCATTATTACACGTTAAGTTTAGTAGAATGGCCATTACTACTAAAAACAAAATACATTGCATTAAAACAGTCATAGCATTAAAATGATTAAAATCCAGCTTACAGTTCTATATTTTGTTTTATTTAATTATTTTATGGTGAAATTAAGTTTCATAACCAAATACAATTTCAGCTTGTTCATGTTTTTGTCTAGCCAATATTTAGTAGTCTTCTTTTACTTGCTAAAATTTGACCTACAATATCTACAATGAGGTGGGCATTCTGCACATTCAAGCAAGAGTTCTAGCATCTTAAAAGTCACAAAAGCAAAAATCAGAAGGATGTCACAACAGCTGAAAGTGTCAGTCACAGAATTAGAACTTTTTTTCTAGTTCCCAGGCAGTGCAGCTGCCTAAATGAGGAGGATTAAGTTAACACCCTGCTTAGAGGAAGAGCAGGGCAGGATTAGGGCACTGGGCTTGGACATAGCAACCATTCAAGCAAGGGCCGCAGCTTTTAAAAGGGAAAAAAGGCAGTCGTGCACAGCTCTCACTGGGACTTGCATTCGGGTTGCCTGAACAAATACATTGACAAGTGTAGCAGTGCTCTACAACATGGAAAACCATGTACGCAGACAGAAGAAAAAGCACAGGCAAACAGAGACACACAGACAATCACAAGTTCTTCCACTCATTCCGTCTCTTTTTATCTCTCCCTCTCTCTTTTCTCCCTCTCGTTCTCTCTCTTTCTCAGTCTGTGTCTGGAGAAAAAAGTGAAGGAAAGACAGGTGGTCATTTCCCACGTTGAAAAAAGACAGGAAAAAAAGACAACACCTGCTTCTGAAACCCAACCCAGGTATTCCAACACATTCCAGAACTGTTCCTCATAGATTACACTGTGGAGGCTGTTCACACGGTCTTCATATTCAGCCTTTGCTGTAAATCATTTTACACTGGGCATTCAAACCATTGCCATAGCATGCAGAACATGTTGTAATCTTAAAAAAATCCTTCTGACAGATTTAAAAAGGAAAAAATCTAAGTTTATTGTCAATTCTTTTGCAGTATTTTATCAGCATCTTCTAGTAATCTATAAATGATTGGTCATGTTTAAGAATGTATTTAGGTTAAATGTGAAATGGTATGGTAAGAGCTGAGACACACGGAGCAGGCTCCAGTCATGTCAGTTCCATTAGATTGTGGGGACCATGACACTACTGTGGATGGGCCAGTGATAGATGCCATTTTGTCTTCTCCAGTCAAGTCAAATGTCCTGGTCAGAGGACAACTGTAATTTCTTGGACAGGTGACACATATGTGCAAACAGGAATATGGTGGGAAGACTGCTTGGATCATATGCCCTGTGTTTCACTTGCCTGAACAGAGGGAAGTTCCATTCTAATCCTCCATTCTTCATTTGTTTGGATTTGATTGCTGGATACAGTCATTTTCTGTCTAATACTTGCATAATGTAACCAAATATTACCTATTTTACTCAACTCAACAATAGGGTAGCGTTGTAAAGTGGCAATTTAATTTCTCTGAAGATGTTGTGGAATCTCTGTCAAAGACTCCACAGAAGTTCAACACATTTTTTATGAAGTTCTTTATGTGACAAAATTAGCATATTTTCCTGCAAACAGAACGAGTCCTGTAGGTGGATCATTAGTGTCTTTTCAACATAATCCCACAATGCCACATTTTCTTTTACCCTTACTATTTCAAAGAAAGCAGTGCATTGTTGCAATCCCATGTTGTTTATTAGTTGGGGTGCCAGTGATGGGAGCTCAAAACACAATCCCAGTTCTTCAGTGATTCTCTAAAGCGTGGACTGTTTCAACTGTTTCAATGCTACTGAGCGCACATAGCTTGGGATATTTTTCCCTCAACTAACAGAAAAGGCCCATAGGCCAAGCGTAAGATGCTGTACTGTTTTAACCCAGGGGATGTAATATCCAATTGTGTTTGTCAAGGCTTCGATTCATCATGTCATGGGGCCTTAATGTACTCCACACACATCCTTTTGCATGCTCTAAGTATTTTCTGTTAAACTTAGACAGTCACTGTGAAAACACACATAAGAACTCTTTCGCAAACACTCCTTGCTCACAATTCTCGGCAATCCTCCAGAGTCAAAAATGTTCCCCTCTCTGTCTTTATCTTGTGGTAAATGTTGACAGACCAGTGAACCTTGATGTCAGCCATGACAGGCTTATGGCTATTTTGTAAAGTGAGGGGGAAAAACAACAGGCCTCTAGTGTGGTGGTTAGCTATCATGGATGCATGGCTCTGAGAGAGAGGCCTCCTGACTAGCCATCTCTGAGAGACACGTACAGTAACTAACACTGAAGCAGCCTGGGACCTTTGGGGGAGGGTGGGGGCATCATCTTATTTTTTTTTATTTTTTTACGCTACCTGGTTTTCCAACTGCTTGGGGGGGCGGGCATATATATATATATATTATATATATATATATATTTTTTTTTTACTGCCTGGTTGCTCCCTGAATCTAATAAGGGCTCTTCAGCGGATCACCATTGATGGGTTAGACATGGAGCCCCGGTAGGGCTTTTAAAATGTGTTCAACTAGCTAACCCTTTCGTGCAATTGAATTCAGATCAACAGGGTTCATTTCTGAATGAAGATATGTATAAATTTACACTGCGTTGACTTTCTGCAGTAGCACCTGGATGTCTTTTGGCATGAACAACTGTGCCTTTTATGTGAACACTGTTCTTTACGCAAGGCCTTTTTAATATGCTTTCCTTGCTCCTTTTCCCCCTGCCTTCCTGTGGGAACCTCATTTGTGAAGTGCCGTTTCCCAGACAGGCTCATCTAGGGCACGTTTGAAAAGCTGTTACATGACAAAACATAAAGACAGCACACACAAAGGTGAGGGCTGACAATGAAGTGCAACCCTTCTGGGGTCCCGACCTGCCTGAGTGTTACAGTTTGATGATGACAGTGACATCCTTTGAGGATGTTGTCATCTAGGATCTGAGGAACAATGCATGTGGCAGGATTTCAGGGTAAAAGGGGTTGGGAAATAAATGCTTGCTTTTTTTTCTATCTTTCTTTTGGAGAGGTATCAAACAAACTGTGTGGGTTTGAGTTTGACTGTGAATAGTACGTGCAGTAAGCAGTATGCAGTTTACAACCAATGAAAAATAATAAATAAAATAAAATAAATGTTCTCAAACAGTGACCATCAATAAACTCACTGAGCTTTGATGAGAGTACTCATGAAAAAAACATATTATTGAAGGTGGTCAGAACTGAGGCAGCTTTGTTTCTTGATTACAGTAACCAGTAAGGAAGGAACCTGTCTTCACAATGAGTAGGAACACTACCCAGGGAGGAGAAAGAGACAGAGAAGCAATGAGATGACACATTTATAGATTTGTGGCATCCTTTACTCATGCTGAGCCATTCTTTTCCCAGGGAAGACAAGAACCATTTGCCCCCCCCCCCACCCCCCTTATCATGTAAAGTTTTTCCTTTCAGTTCCCATGCAACCACCATGGAAAAAGACGGTTGTTCTGTTGCTTCTGCTACCATGGCAGATAACATTCACATAACTTACAGTGAGAAGCTCTTGCTCATCACTCCCCGCACTCACATCCTAAAGTAAACCTTTTCTGTCCCACACGTCCATCCTGGCGGTTGTTTTTTCCGATCCTGGGAATTCACTTCACTTTAATTGTTTGACAGAGTTTTCCTGCTTTTATGCCACGCAGAAGGTGCAGATTTCTGAGACATTAATAACATTCCACTTCAGTGATTCCCTGGGGCACAACCTCATTACAGCTTATAGACGGAAAAATAAACTGTCTGTAGAGGTTACATTTCCCGGAATTACATCTCCCAGAATGAGGAGTAAGTAGGTGAAAGTGATAGATTTGTTCATGTCTTATCATTTATAACTAAAGCACATATATATCCCCAGTAATATTTATGAAAAGTTTCATTATGGTGAAGGTTTTGTAAGACTGACTGATTACCAGAGTTGCCGTTTTTAAAGTAAGCACTAGGTGGCAGCACTGTGATTTAATTTTCAACAGTGTATTCATAAAACTGCACAATGTTGTTGTCAGATATGATTGGAAGATACAAATGTCAATTATAACCAGTAAAAGACAAATGACAAAGACAAATATCTGAGTTATTTCAGTGTATGGCATAATGGTAAATATCCACTTATTAGCTTTAAACTTATTTAAGCCTGCAATCAGTGCATGGCCTAAAACATCACATACATCTAGTCTCAAGCCTGCATCAAAATGTGAAGCAAATATGCCTTCACAACTTATCTTTGCATAACATATTGAGTGAAAAATACTAATTAAAGGCTTTAGAAAATATGTATTTGAAAGTGTCAAAACATCAGATCAATATAACAGATGATGCTTTACTTATTTTGAAAGATACAGATTTTTTATTATCCTTAAAATGCACGAGATTTGATAAATATTCATAGGTTAACTAATGGACATTCTGATGGAAATTTGAATAAAGCCTAATGAAAATCGATTCTTGGCAAACTTCATTTCATGAACCAAGATGCTTTACATCCATAATGAACCTGCTAAACACTGATCAAAAACAAAAATTAAAGAAATAAATCTTCTTAGACCCATCTTCCCCTTAATCTGCCTTGGCTTTTGTCCCGTATGAGATGGCCAGCATTTAAGGAGGTATGTATCTTAAATTACAAATTGCTTTTCTGGACTTTGGTTTTCTACGATGCGGCATTAGTTGAAACTTTTTCCACAAATATTTAAGCCTAGCATTGACTGACAATGTTGTCAGACCTCAGGATGGGTTTAAACAGTTATTACAAGCATTTCTCTGTCCATGGCACTTTGGATTATTCAAGATTATGTTGTAATCCGTTTAATCCTCATTGCATTAAGATTTCAGTCAAAATTCGGAATAGTGAAGTACCACTCAGCAGCAATGAAGTCTTAAGCATGTTACACGATTGGGGAGCTGTCTTCATTTTCTTTTCTCTTATTTATTTTGGAGAAGAGTCTACATTGTCAATAGACTGAGCAACGGATTCATTTGCTTTTCAGCATTGACAAAGGAGGTGTTTTTTTTCAAACAAGACATTTTCCAATCACTGTGGAGAAAACACACATTTACAGTACCAACCCCGGAGATTCTCTGAAAACTGAAAGTAAGAATCATGCCGGGGTAAATTCAAGCAACATGCTGAGCATGAAAGTTTGTACAAAATTATCCAGCAAGTTTCTGATGAAATGCTTGACTCCTGGGGAGTGCCCTCCTGTTACTTTTCGATCGTAGCCTTGGAGATTGTTCATTGTCAGATTCCACTGCTATAGTATGCTCCTACTGGACTATACACCCTTATCTCTGTTCGCTTCATTTCCTACAGTGTTTCAGGAGACTTAATTCTCCTCCTCAAAGCTTGATGAATAAACCACGCTGTTGGACTGCATTCTACAGTACACCGTTCCTCAACCTATAGTACATTGTTAAGAAAGTACATGCAGTGAATGTAGAATATTAATAGTGTTCCATATTGCAACTGTGTGACCTTCCATGACAGAAGTCATGAATTTCCCATGGTTTAGTCTCTGCAGTATATGATTTCGCACACATTTGTACAGTATGTAGAAATGTGTAAAAACGGATGTAATATACAACAAATTAAAATAAGTCAAAGTAATGGGAGGGGAGAAGAGGGAATCCACGACTAGCCAGAGGCACTATCAGATGGCCATGATATGCATCAATGAGCAAGTAGTAGGGAGATTAGTTTGATGGTAATTTACCATCAGCCCTAACGTGATTACTGATGCTCTGTTAATCTGTATATTTTCACTAAAATGAAGTAAAGAAATAGGCTCCTCTACGCAGGGGAAAGTCCTCCAAGCCAAACGGAGGACTGGTGCTGGGTCCTGCGGAAAACCTGAAACTCTCTACCATATAATATCTCCCTGACCCTGGAAAATAATACACCAAATGGATGAGATCCTAAGTGGAAGAGATCTTGTCTTACTGCTACAGGGCTAAGTGTCTTCTAAACTCATGGTGCTAGCGCTGTAAAAGCTCGACAGCCAGCAGTGTGCTGGGCAGGGTTTACTGTGGACCACAGTGGGTCTTGGAAGGACAAAGACACTAAGTCCAGAGCAGTGTATTCATGACTGATAGGAGAATGGCCTGGTAGTGTCATGGTGTCAGAAAGTAAAGTATTGTTGAACTGTTTTCCAATTCCCCTTGATGCCTTAGGATACCTTGCCTTCGGGAGTGAGTTATGTAGTTTATGATCAAGTAAATTATTCATAAACCATTTCTTATAAGCGTCACAACAAAACACTATATGTTAGTATTGCTGTTTTGCAATGATGCCAAACTGGGTATTTCTTTACATAGCCAGTGTGTGTTTTTAAAACTGTACCCTTGAACCAGCAACCTTTTTAGAGGTCAACGTATTGATGTTTATTTCGTGTTGACATTGCGCAAAAGAAAACTTCGGAGTTTCCCCTAACCACAACTTCAGTCGGGGACCTTGTGTTGAAGGGGAAAGTAGGTTACAGTTTGCTTTTAGGACATGTAACCCCCCCGACCCTGGCTTGGTTCCTAATCCCTCACTGCTGGCAAGCCCCTATCCCTGAGCACAGTGACGGCCTGGCCTCTAGGACACAACCACCGGTCAAAGTGCACAGGCAGCCTAGAGTGGCTTTCACATAGAGGCACACTCAAACAGCATCCTAGCCCTGTACAGACGTGGCATGTTTGTTGCTGGATGCAGACGTAAAGGCTGGTACCGACCGCCATCCGCTGATGACCAACCTCCATTTTGGAGGCACTGTCGCTCCCGATGACTCTCTTTGCGGCTTGTGAGCGCAAGACAGTTTGAGGAGTTTCAGAGCTGTGCAAAGCTGGCGAGACCCTGGTTGTCTGTGGGATGACCTCTTTCCTGAGTTTAACATACTCGAAGCACGCCTGAGAATATTCTCTGGAATGACACCAGCCTGTGAGGTATACAGTTAGAGTATACACTCAGGTTATATTTCAATGTTTTGTTTGAACTCTATTTCCAATGTCCAGAGAGGCTTTCAGGGAACACTGTCTTAAAATGTTGATGTTACTGCCAATGTGCTAGTGTTTCTTTAGTTTACATGGCTCTCAGTATACACATGCCATAACACAGGAATATTTTGTCAATAGACATATACAAAACACTTTTTAGGCAGTACAAGAGAGCATGAGAGTGTCCAATGTTTTAAAGAGGTTCACTCTTTGATAAAAACAATGGGCAGTGAAATCCCTCTTGAGAAAAAATATCCACTTTTGCTTTTGGTCCCAGGACGAGTGTTTACTCTCGCTCAGCTGCAGTCCTCAGACCTACCTCACTATAAACCTGCCCAGTAGTACAAATAAACAGGAAGACCACAGGCACTTGGATACAAGTTACACTCACAATTCACAAAGTACTGTATTTATTGAAGCCACTGTGGTTTGGTGTAGTTCCCCCCCCCCCCCCCCCCCAAAAAAAAAAAAAAAAAAAAAGAATAAACTGTTAATCCATAAAAAGACATACTGGTTATGTGATACTCCACTTAGGTGCCATCTGAAAGCCCCAAACCTTTTATAGTTGTCCCTGTTTATGGTTCATTAAAGTAAAGAAAAACTGTATATAACTTGAGAGACAATTCATTTTTCTCATGGTAGACATTGTACCTCTAAAGTACTCTGAATTAGATTAACCACTTTTTTACAACATATAAACAAATAGGTTTGTTCTTTATGTTCAACAATCTGTACAGTATCATTTTCTATGAAACATAATTTAATTCAGTAAAACCCTGCAATGTCACAAAAAAAGATTTTTGTTCCTCAAAACATAATGCACACTTCAATATTATTTATAATTATTAATTTCTTCTCTTGAGCTGTAATCTCCCATGAAATTAAAATTCCACAGCACACATCCAAAGAAAATTTGCGATCCAAACACTTACTGTACGTGAAATATGTTTTCTTCTGTTATTTTGATCTCAGCTCTTTAAAATTAAACAATGGTTTGTATGCCAGCTGATATTGTCATTTTGATTTGGTTCCCTGTGATAACTTAACCTTGCACTTAAAGAAGTAGCAAAACAAACCCTGCAGAGATAAAAAAAATAAAAAATAAGAGAAAAGTAGCTCTGTCACAACCCATGATTTGTATTCTAAGCAACTTGATTAATGCTATGACTGAAAGATTATTCTTTAAAGTTTTGGTTTCTTTTCATTTTGTGTGCTGACATTACAGATGTCAGCAGAAGTCATAAAGACATGTAGCTCAGGGAAATATTATAGAGATTAGAGGGCTCTATACCTTCCAAAACCATATGCATTCTGGTACTTAAAAACCACAGCTGACAGTTGGTACAGTGATAGATTTAGTGATGATAATTGATAATTGCCCATTTTCAAAGATAGAGTTACAGTACATGAGAAACCTGCTACAGTGTTGTCATGTGGTACACATTTCACAGAGCCTTCCAGAATTATTTAAAAGCGACCAATCAATAAAAACACCAATGTACATAATCCTGCAGAAAAATCCCCAAATAATTTCATTATGTCAACATCAAAATAAGCCATAAATATAAATTTGATACAATGCTTCATAAATCCATTTGCAGTCATGCATTCTGTTGAAAGGCCTGTGACCTGGAGGTTTGTGATTTATAAGACTGCTTGGACAACCCAGCTTTGCTGTGAGGCAATGGGAAATATTTTAGAATTAAATAAACACCAGGAAAAAGCGTAGAAAATACACTACTTTTGCAATATAAACAGGATTTTCGTATAAACTGTGTATACATGCCCTTGAGTTCAGCTGGGACTCTTTAGATTTTTGCTCACTAATATTGCAAACAGCATTGAGGTTGATATCACTCACTCTGATCCTAAAGTAAATACTATCCATGATTTCATAAAGGTAACAATTGAGGTTGTGTACAACATGATTGAACTGTCCAATTTACACAAAAAACTCCATAGGACTATGCTCAAATATTTATATTTCTTTCTGTATAAATATAACACATATATTCACAGCTTTGGCGTTGTTTTGGCGGGAGGTAGAGCCCCAGTTACTTCATAAATGAGTTTCTGACAGGTGGTGATACAAAAATTGAGAGAGTAAGGTAAATATTACCGTAAACTAGAACAGCATGACCATCATGGTTCCTGCTTCGAGGCAGGTTTCCTAATATCATCTACTATATATGTATCTACAAATCTTGTTTGTAGCACCTCCGTTATACAGTCTGCCAGTTAACAGACAGCCCTTATTTCTCAGAAAGATTCCAAAGACTACATATGTGAGTTCATCTCAAGCTTTCACCAATTATTTCAGCATTTCCAAAGTAAAGTTATATTTTCTGCTTGCACATGTTCCTGTGTGCCTGTGTGCCTGTGTGCCTGTGTGTGTGGGTGTGTGTGTCTGTAAAGAAACTTGTAAAAACCACACAAACCCATCATGAGCAGCCATCCTTTCCCCCGCTGCACGGTATGTACTGTCCTATAGACTGGAAGGAAACAGGCATAAATGAGCGTGGGCAGAAGACTAGGGCCTGACACACGTTTCATGGTGCCTGGTCCCCATAATGAACAGGGCTGAAAGTGACTTAAAACGTGCGGCTGGTGGACCTTTCACTAAGGAGAGATCAATAGCAATGGCTTTGATAATTGCTCCGTGCTTCATTAAAAGCGTGGCGAGCTCATCGAGGATGGCCCCCCTCTCCGCCGACAGGGCCACATCACAGCCCCAGTGGATTAAAATCATATACTTAAACTTCTCACCATACTGGTAAACATTCTGATTGGCTTTGGGAAAGAGATGAGCTCCAAACCTTGGTATCAAAGCCAGCTAATTTGCCAGTTTGGAATCTGACAGCACCAGAAAGGGAGGAACCTACAGAGGCCACCATTTGCGTTGTCAACTTAACCACTACGTGACGATTCAAAGCAGGACCTGGACATGGCTATTGATCCTGCATGCGGTCCATGTTCCGGAAGATGTTGTCTACACCTCATTCGGCGTCTCAGATTTGTGTCTCACACCAGAGAAGACCAATTTCAGCCAGTTTTATGTATATGGAGTTCAAACCTTGAATTTAGATTACATATTAAGAACATCTAATACCATATAGTCTGTGAGTGAAATGAGCTTCATTTATTTAGAGAGAACCTCTTATGAGGTGCTAATGCCCTGAGTGTTGCGGGTAATAACCCCTAGAAAACATCAGTGGCATTAGCAAACACGAATATGTATGATCCCAAAAGGAAGAAATAGCAGGCCTTCTTCCTCGGTAATGCAAAACTTCATACTTAAGACTGAAGCGGCTTGACAAGCCAAAATGTAATGTCAGATATCGATCTGTGGTCAGAGCTTCAGTGTCAGCCCCATTGACATTCTCTCATCTTACGAACGAGGGAACTTATTATATCTGTTTACCCTGGCAGCATCGTGTGGATGTGCCAGGAATACATGTCTTGCAGACACCCAGGTTGATATCCTCACTTTTCTGGGAATGTCTGTAACGGATCTACATACAGGACATGTTAGCGAGGTTGTTGACTGTAAGCACAGAGGTGATTGATCATTCATGCCCTCCCCGTCTCTCCATGCTCCCCTTTCCCGGTGACCCATCTAAATGGCTGTGCGTCCCTGCGAGTGTTTCCGAACGATCGAGCTAGCAGTCGCACAGCGGCGTTCAACATCTTAGCATATGCCTCGACTCCCCTGCTACCTCTTCTCAGCACCACAGCAGAGTATTGACTCGCCTCGTGTTGTGAACAACACCTAAACAGCTTTCCATGCATGTGTGCGCTTCTCATGCGCATTTTTCTTCTTCTAGGTTTACAGATCTCAGTAAGCGTACATGAATCTGTGTTAGGTGACAACACACACACACAAACACACATATACTGAGCCCTGAGCCCTGAGCCCCAGTCCCCCGTACAAAAGCAGGGTGGCAGTGGTGGATGATGTTGTGGAGGAATGTCCCCGGCCCGTCGGCCACGGTAGGGGTTATTGATTGTGACGTGCGCTTGCAGTGCACCTTCCCAGTGGCCTGTCAGGCAGATGCAGGCTGGCAGGTCCAGCCCACCCCTGACAGCTCCCACACAGCAGGGAGGTTGAGGGGGACACGTTGTCAGACGCCTGGCCCCTTGTTTCTCCCAGCCCGCAATGTCACGGCAGACAGCTCGCGGGCTCACTCTCCTCGCCCCTGCCTGCCCACAGAGGTGAGCCTGCGATGTTTTGGAGTGTTCTGTTGCTACAAGGTGAGTTGGGCTGCCTCCCCGGGTTAGCTTCTGTGTGAGGATACCCAGGTCTGTCACAACGGATCTTTTTTTCCCTTCTCTCATCCCCCATTCCCTCCCTCCACACTTGTCCCTTTCCCTTCTCGGTGGATAGCCCCTGGATAACTATGAACCGTTTCACTCTCAGCCCAGCATTACTGTCTGTTTTCACTGCGGCGTTTAGGAGACATATCTCCCCTAAATAGCTTGTTTAACGCTAGCGTTTCCAGAAGGTGTCTCCTCCTCCACCCCCCCCCCACCCCCCCTTCTCTCTCTCGACAGCAGAGACAGGTAATGAATTTGTTCATGGCTTCAGGGGGAACATGACTGCACGGGTGTGCGACTGTGAAATTACCTGACACGGCTTCAACAGCGCACGGTGCTTCCTCAACTCTCTCAGCTGTAGAGTTTTGTGCAGGCTTGGAGAGCTCCTTTCCAACGTCTAATAACAACAACAAAAAATTTATAATAAAAAAATAGATAAACATCATTAGGAAAGGTGGACTGGGCTGTGTAGGAAAGTGAACATGTGTTCAGAGAAGCCCAAATGCTAAATGGATTATAAATCATAATCACAGAGGTCCTCAAAGGGTTACAGACAATAAGCTCTGTATCTCGATCCATTCATCTTGGGGAGGAAATGATTAAATCCAATCCAGTTTGATAGAATCTGTCCTGTCCATATCTGCTGCTTGTGAATAATTTGCCTGATAAAAGCAGCAGTTTCCTGCCCTCTTCCATTCTTCACTGGGAGGGTACCGACCGTTCGAAAAAGGACGGCAGCAGGCCAACATAATCTGGGCTCAGTCCTGACCGTGGCAGTAAGCTTACAGTTTGGTTTAAACAACAAAAGAACTATGTGAACCCATGTATGTATTGCACTGCACTGCTGTATGTACTCTGTGAACAGAAAGTAGAGTTCCAACTTCTAAAATAGCTGCAACTTTGTCTAAGGTTTGGATGTGGATTGCTAAATAAGGGAAACAATTAATATTAATCTCCTATTACAATGCATATTTTCTCGACTACTTCTGAGGGTAAAACAGTCTGGCCTCCGGGGCCCAGGAAGTGTTGTCTTTTCCTTGGGGTAGTGACCGCTGAGTAACCTACTATTAAGGAGGGACAAACTTGTCTTCCTCTAATAAGGAAACTGCAAGTGCAAACAGTAAACACTGAGACTCCAAGGACTGCAGTCATGCTCCCATTTAGACTTTAAACGCATGAATTCTTAAGAACAACCAAGTCATAATTTCGGAACCCTCTGCTGTTAGATACTTAAACCATATTGTTCCCAAATTTTATAATATAGCTAAGCAAAAGCTAATGTAACAGTTCAAACATCAAAGCCTGCAAAATGTTTTTGCAGGCTGATTTCAAATGTTGTGGCAGGCTGATTCAGACATAATTCAGTACATTATTATTTTCAAGTTTAAGAGCAGTGCCCTTTTAATTGGTTTACTTCAGACCAAGTAAAATATATTATTTAACGTTCATCAAAACGTTTATCACGTTTTAAGAACGAACCAAAACATGTAATTCCTCCTTTTCTGCATCTAGACAACGAGGTAGATGGTGTGAATGGGTTCTTTTGAAAACTCCCTAATCCAAAGCTTCCATCAGTTTACCAATCATTTGTTTTTGGTCAATAAGGAGTCATTCTCCCAGTGATATAACTCAAGAGGCCACTCTCACTGCCCTGCTTGCACATTCCACTGAAGGCCGTAAACGTGAATAATGTGTGAGTCTCAATTCGATTCACGTCCCTGCCTAGCATTTCAAAAGACACTTAATTTCATACTTGTTTACGCCTCTCTCCGGAGATCTAAAGTTCAAAATCGCATGCATTTTTAATTCTAAATTAAGCCAGGGAAATTTTCATGTTCACTTCACTACATTTGACAAACATGACCTCCCCATGCTGGGTGCTAGGATTACTGTATGATGAACAAAAGTGTACGCACACCAGATACAGGGCTTAAGGCTACTGGGGACGAGATTATAACATTTTACCCTCTCAAGAAGATAGGACAGACACTACCATCAAGAATGTGCATAAGAAGAAAAAAACCTCAAGGTCTTTTTTGGCCGAGGATAACATAAGTCATGAATTTAGAAAGCTTTGAAACACAAACACTGCTTAGAGTTGCGAGTGTGCTTTGAAAACTTTAATTATACCTTTCACTGCTGATGTGCAAATAATCCCTCAATACAAATACTGATATTTACAACTTGTCTCAAATCTGTCCACCCAAGAGTACATATTTTCTGGACTGAGAAAGAAATATAGAGTGCAAAATAACAAAGAATTAGAAGATAGTCCCATACCTTATCTAAGGATAAGTTCCCATTATAATCCACCACACTACAAACAATAAGTAGAAATAACAAAGTGATATGTCTAACCACACCGAGCCTCAATTAGCTGCCAATGCCGAAGGTTAATATAACATTTCACTCCTGAATCGTGCGACCACAAACCCTGGAGAAGGTCAACCCTTTATCTAACACTGAAAAAGAAAATGATTTGTCTGACTGCTGTTTCAGTAGCTGCTGCTTTTGAGTCCTGTCCTCAGTCATGATTTTGATGCATACAGCATACTATATTGAAATACTTTTCCATTGTTTTTATTTATTTATTACTTTAAAATAGATAGTTTCACATTTTGTCAAACATTGATCCCTTCTGATGCATTATAAATTACATTAAAGAGCACAGAGTCCTTAGTTTCATTGGAGATTTTATTTACACAGCCAACTGTAAAGTACTATGTGCTTTCTGTCATTAGGCCTCAAACCACTGTGGTCATTCAATTCAGAGGCACAGTCGGACTCATGTTCACAAGCCAGAAGAAACTAAACATCCCCTGGCCACAGAGCTGAGTCTGACGTCTGAGGGTGGCACCAGACAGCCCCAGGATGTCCTCCTCTCCACTGCTCAGAAACAGACGCATCAGTGGGCTGCACTTTATGATGTTTACAGGGATGTTTGAGGCAAGGTGACAGAGTAATATACAAGAAACATTTTGTAATTTCCAAAGAGCTTTAGGTGGAATTATTTGGGGAAACGATCACTGCTTACCTAACTCACTGAGGGGTGAAGCCCTTACTGCTCTCCTGAGGAATAGCTCCCAAGCACAGAAAAATGCACTCTGACAATCTCACATTCCCTCAAGGGGTGGATGCCAAAAACCACAATATTTCTTCTGAAAGCTCTTTTACCAAAGATGCTAAGGATTAAGAAAGGAAAACACTGCAGGACACTGCTGTGTCACCTACCATTAAACAGCCCTAATCTTTCTGGTAAGAGATCCCTGCACAAAATAGGTCAGACTGGGGAAGCTGGAAAGGAAGTGGATTTGATTTCCCCCTAACCCCCCCCCCCCCCCCCCCATCCTCCCCCCAACCCAGCTCCTGTCCGACAGTTAAGATGGGGTTATTCTTACGCGGCAAGGCTTGGCTGCCTGTGTCAGGGGTACTGGGAAGGCAGAAGAGGGTGGTGGGATGAGGGGTTTTGAGGTGGACTATCCACCTGTCCATGAGGGGATGACTTGGGCCGCAGTGTCTGGGGTTAGGTTGCAAACAAAGCCCCCCACTCCACACCACCAACTAGATCCCTGAGTCTAATCTTCTACCCTGTATAAATAAGTGCCCTGGCACTACTTTAAAATATCAATTCAGTCATGATTAGGCAAGATTCCTGGAGTTTTTTTACAAAAAAAACTGGAGGAAATGCCCATAAAATATGTATTTGGTGTCAAAGTTGCACTAGTTGCAGTAAAAAATATGAAGATTTTCAACATCATAGCAAATAAATGTCTGAACACATTATCCATTAGCCATTATCTGTTCAAGCAAAAGGAATACACTCTGAGATGGTATAACAGTATGAACACGCAGAATCTACATGACATTAAGAACATTCGGTGTCTCTGGTATGATAAAATGAAAGATTATGACAGCTTGTAACCTTTAGTGGACAGTGGTTGAGAGGGTGTCTGGTAATGATGTGTATCGCTGTCAGGAAGGGGATGTTTAGTGTGTGTCGTCTGTTGTACAAAGTGATAGTCAAAGACTCTATCTTGCTCTGTGGAACACCAAACAAACAATGGGCTGGAAATCAGCAGCTGTGAGATACACACACACACACACATTTCCAAACTTCTTTCTGTGAATTATTTATGAGCTCCAAACCCACCAAAAATCTGCAGAGGGCCCAAGCGATGGCAAACATTAGAGACATGCAGCGTAATTGTGCGGGAGAAAGAGAAATAAAATAAAAAGCTGTCTCCCTCAGCCTGAAGAGCTGTAAGTATTTGTTTGAAGAGAACTCGGCCTACGGAATAGAAAACAGAAAAAGGATATGTACAGGGACGATAACCCTACGTTTGAGACAGAGTGATCCCAAACACGGTGCCCTACATCAGGGGTGTCACAGGGGCCGCCATCAACATTTCACGACAGCATGAGTTTCGCCGTTATTACCGCCATGTTCAGAGACCTCTAACGACTGCATAATCCACGGAGCGTGTCAGCGTTTAGAGCACCTCCATGTTTGCCCTTCCTAACACGAGAATGCCCCCCCCTAACTCCCGCACCACCCACATAGCAGGAACACGAGCTCCCCTCATAGAGCTGTTGTCTTTCGGAGAGTGTTTGTGCAACTGCCAAATAGAGTCCTACAGTCTCTCCACAGTGCAAGCAAAGGCCTGGCAAGAATCCCTTTTCACAGGAGGCATCACCCCCAGGGAACTATAATGAACCAAATATCTCACAGAGAGGGAGACAGAGTGAGAG
Source organism: Osmerus eperlanus (assembly GCF_963692335.1). NCBI lineage: Eukaryota > Metazoa > Chordata > Actinopteri > Osmeriformes > Osmeridae > Osmerus > Osmerus eperlanus. The sequence goes on from NC_085038.1 coordinate 5,661,032, forward strand.
AGAGAGTGTGTGTGTGTGTTTGAGAGAGAGACAGAGAGAGAGACAGAGAGAGAGACAGAGAGAGAGCTGACTCCACCACCGCTGGGGCTGTGGCACACGCTCATGTTCTGAGCTGAACTAGGCCGGTTCGAGCAACACCAAACTATATAAGATTTATCTGGCCTGTAATGGACCACATCTGAGCTCCTATTAAAGTAAAACACAAATAATAGTCTTTCGTTCTCCTCTACATACTGGAAAAAAGAATCCGGTGTTGCCATTCATATGGGCTCCTTACTTAGTTCCACAATAAAAACTCAATAACATTTTAAAACAGTGTGTAATACTGAGAATATTTATTTAATCACAAAGCTCTTTTCTTTAATCCTGTGCTTATGTTCCTTAACTTATTCACTAGAATTGTAGTTATATCAAACATCTAGTGATGGTGATGGGTAATACCACTGGCATGTAGTTGTTCAAGCTATAACCCTCTCCTCATGATAGCAAAATACAATCATCTGTACATTGATCAGTTTTTATGTTTAACATAACATTTGTATCCATGCCGCATTTTACAGTTAGTGTATAAGTGACGCTCTGAACCATCACACACCGTAGTCCCAGAGAAATGCACTGAGCTAAATGAATGTGTTTGTGGTCAGCCAAATATGTCCCCCTCTTTCCACAGTGTTGCTCTGCCCTCTACTGTTCCTAAGGCGAACATACCTTGAACAGGATATAGTTTGCTGCTCAGTGCTTGTGTCTGTGTGTACTGAGGTCCTTGTCACTTCTCTCTTCTCCAGCGAGTTCAAGGTCAGAGCCTGGCTATTTCCAGCTCATCTTTTCTTTGATCTGTGTCTCAAAATGACAAGGTAACGCATCTCGGGGGTCAGCTGTATTACAGGAATGCTTACATGGATCGGAAAAGTGAAAATCAATCCTTCCTGACAGTGTCTTCAGGATACTCAGACCTGAACAGGCACTGACTGTCATCTGCCACAAACAAACCCTCACAAACACACACCCATACACACCGTCCCCCAAACGAGCGTGCATATGCACCCACATATAGTATACACCTCAAGCCCTCTCTCCTTCTCGCTGACAATCCCTGTCACTTCATATTAGTGAATGTATCTCTAGTCTTGGCAAGGTATATGAACGGTGTGCCTCTCTTTGTGTTCTGTCTACATATGATAGTGTGGAACACATGACAGACAATGAAAGATTATCCATTTTATGGATCCAAAGTTTGCTGTCATGACAAGAAAAATGTCTGTGATCATCATAAATTGACCATGGGTCATGTTGCAAGTATGAGTCATGAACCTGGTCCCTACCTATTAAGAAATAAGCACAACAATGCATCCTTTCTTGTTTAAGGATTTTAATTACCCAATATTTCTGTGGCTAAACAATGCCTGAATTGGCAGCCATTTGACTCCCTTGCAGGTCATTGAGCATTCCCCAGTAGTTAATTACAATGTGGATAGCCTGCCTCTCATTCACCCTCTGAAATCATGGTACCAACTGAGGATGGGGGTCTGACAAATGTGTCATCTGCATAATTAGCTAGGAAGCAACATATGAAACATTAAACATGCTTTGTGGCGACGACAATCAAAACATTTCATTTGTTGTCAATTATTCATCACTTTGAAGGTTCTGAAGGGGTTGTTAATATGGAAATAAGCTCAGATGCTAACAAGGTTATAGTATCTGATTTGGGATTGAAATTGTTTGAAAACATAAAAAACCTTTTCTTTCTTAGGCACTCCTTTCCATATTGCCTAATATTTCACATTTTTCTTTTGGTCCCACAATTGAGATTTATTTTCTCTTATTCATGAAGGCTTTTTTCAAATTGGATTTTCTGAAAACAAGCCCTTTATCCAAAGTATACAGCCTTTGATGAAAACCTTTGATAACTAGAAGTTATTGTCCATTTTTCTTGGATTCAAGCCAGCTTGAAACTATTTCAAATTTGTATGCAAAACACAGACTAATGTGTACCACATAAGGGCATGTAAGTTGCTATTCAAATGTGTACTTTACAATATTAATCAACCAATTCCTTTGTGTCATTACCTGGGAAATACAGAATATGGTTGTATGATGCCATTGCTATGGGTACATAACGTAGCTATTGTACAGTGTAAATATTATTTGGTGTCCTGTAACCCAAATTAAATTCCTTGTGTGTAAGCACACTTGGTTTATAAAGTTCTTTCTGATTCTGATTTGGAAACAAATTAAAGAAACTAAGTGTATGTACTGTAAGTTTATACACCTGTGAGATACAAAAGAAGTTAAACAATCAGAACTGGGAAACGGTTATTCATCCATACACAGGATTATGATACAGTGTGAGTTCTAAAAGTACCATTGTGAGCAGTTTGAATACCAGTGTCAAAAACAAACACAAATGTAAAGAACTTAATCCAAAAACATGTAGTTCCTGAGCCAAGGTCATCAGAGACCTGCCAGAGGGGATGGTCACTTAAGGTCTGTCACCGTCTGTCACAGTCATGGTTTGGTTCCCTTACAATTAATTAATAGGATGAAAGTCCCATACCTCGCATCTGGAGCTACCTTTTCCAACTGTCAAATCAGAGAGACGTGAAGTGTGGAAATAAGCCTGAGGGGGGTGCTATTTAAGGTAATTAAATTTGATGCGTGCAGCTCTCAATTCCTATTACCTGCAGACTCCTCCACTGCTCAGCGCCTAAGGCTGGAGAGCTAAGTTTAACATGCCCTTGCACACAACATAGAAAGGGAGAGAGAGAGACGGGGCAATTTAATGAAAGCACCTCACATTAAGGAAGTAGTCAAAAATGTCTGAAATCATTATTTCTCTGGGAAACGAAACGTGGTTGTGCTGTATTGTGAGTGGAAATGGACATCTTCCCAAACGTCTCCATACGATCCGTTTTAACAGTTCTGTAGACAAATTCCCATTTATCTAACACTGTAGTTTTGGATTCGTTATCTACTCCACTTCCGTTTCAGCAGAAGTTTCTGCTTCAGTTCCAGACTAATAAGAGTCTCCAGGTTCACCCATAGCTACAGTAGTGTTACTTAAGCAGGCTGTCAGATGTTGTGGAAGTTTTGGCACAGTAGCTGAATCGCTCCTCCCAAGCTGGTGTTGGGAGTCTGGCTGGTGTCAAAGGCCAGATGTTTAACAAGACCCTCTGCTGATGGCAATTCAGATGACATGCAGCCCCCTTCCCCCCTCCCCTCTATACGGGAAACTGGCAAAGAACGCAAATCAATGAGTCCTCCTGGATTTTCAGGATGTGTGCTGGAACACCCACAAATCAGTCATTGGCAGCGAGCAAACCCAGCACCACCAAGCTGCTTTCTGTGATTAAATTACAAAGACTTTGGAAATGAATGCATGGAAATTGAATCGGGGTTAGGCGGTATTGAGCACGGTCCACACTCCCTCTAAGCGTCCTTATCACTAGAGCTGGATCCAAACAATACAATAAGAGAACACAAATATGGGCTTCTATGGTCACGTCGTACGACATGAATTTAATAGAATTGTAGCGCTACACTTCACAGATTAAGTTTCAAATGCTACTGTGTGAATCTTTGGTTTTTGTTTATGCTCTTGGCTGTTACTAAAAGTGTCACTGAACAATATCTCATAAATCAACCGTATTAAGGTTTAATCGTCCAAGAAAAGAAAATATCTAGTGTCTTTTGAATAATTTATTTCCATATCACCCTAAAAATGACAAATGCAAATTGTGGTCCATTCCCCAGCTGGCTATGGAGGTGCTCATTAGTTTTAAAGAAGGTTAATCCATTTAGCTTTTGCATATTGATATGCCAATTATGTCTAATTGTGGAAAAGGAATCCGTCAAGGTAATAGTGCATAAACACGCAGGAACATTAGGAACAACCCAACATGTAATAAAGTAGGTGTTAATTGGTAGGAGAGGACGGCTGGTCACTGAGGTGTGTAATCTTAGAGGAGATGGATCACTCATCAGATTTCCAATCATGCCATTTGCTACCCCATGCTGTGCTATCTGCAGCTTCACCCGATATATACAAGGGATAATAAAAGCACAAAATATGAATGGCTACACCCAGCCTGAGACAAAAGAATCACAAGTCGAAGACCCTGTTTATTCCATAAAGACTTCCGTAAAGTTTGTGTAACGTGATGTCATGATGACAATTTGAGAAATGTGCTGATTACACAAAATGTGCATCCACACATTGTAATGAAAAACCTGCATGATCAATCTAACAAAGTGCACTTACAGTTACCTCTTTTATAAAGCAGTTAGAGTTAATCCCCACAGTTTAGAACCAAGTTATTCATATGTCCATTAATTAGAGACCAAGAACATGCACTTTTATTGCTTTCAAAGCCACAACGTTACAATTGAGATAGAAAGTGGGCGATGTTGTCTTACACCATGAACCTGACACACTGCTCCCCTCAGCTCTGTTGCTCCTTGCTGGCTGCCATGGAGGATCCCAGAACGGTGATGAAGCGGTGGACATCGCTGAAAGAGTTGTAGAGTGGCACCGGGGCCACGCGCAGCACACTGGGTTCCCTCATGTCACACTTGACACGCACAGTGGAATCCAGGAGTCACATGGAGGGAGGAACAGGACTCACGTCAAGATCCAACGCAACGGAATACGTTGGCCGTCAGGGGTTCCACTAGTAGTATATTAAAATCTATTGACAGATATTATGAGTAAATGTAGAGCTACTCACAGCAACGCCACGTTTTTCCAGTTCTTGAAAGATAGCTCTGATGGGTACAGAGAAGGACAGGGACAGCTGGCAGCCACGCTCCTCAGGGTTGGATGGGGTGATGATGTGGACGTAGGGCTTGTGAGGGTTGGTGTCATCCCTGACGTAGTAATGTTTGATTAGGTACTCCAGGTAACCCGTCAACAGGATAGACTTTTTGCGCAGAGCTTTCATACTGGTCATGTTAAAAACCTTGTATTGTGAAAACAAGAAAAGAGAAAAGCAAGAATGAATCATTGGTAATGATAACTGACAAAAATGTATTATAGTCATCATACTAATACATCTGGGAATATGGACTTTTTGAATAATGCGATTTATTTTTTAAGTTTTACCTCTAAACTAGCTTGAAGTGGGCAAACTAGTAAAATAGGTTGGTTAGATAGCCTGAAGCCACTGACCCCTGGTAGAAGATCCATTTCTGTGGAAAGATACATTATTAGTAAATACATGATCAAACAAAATCAATGTAATACTCAAATACACCACAGGATGGCAGTATGTCTACTGCTAAGAACTAAGAAAAGTAAAGCCCTTTATCCGACAAGAGTCATATATGTTTGAAATGTGCTTTCTAATTGAACATTTATATTTCTGAAACATGTAGAATAAAGCTCATACCATTATTCATCTGGAATCGTGTTTTCAAGTCATGTCCCCACCATCCTAAAAGCCTAAGATAAAAAAGTGATTAATGGTCATGGCTTCAAGCAGGGAAAAAGCAACAATTCTTACATCTTACACAATAGGTACAGCCCAAACAATGAAATGTCTAACTTCTTTAAGACTATCTGCAGGTTAACTCACGCAGGTTTGATGGTGTGTTTGTGCTTCTCGTGGATAAAACATCCTGCCAATCCCCCTGCTCCAGAATTCACATACTGCACAACAACACAAACCAAATGAGCAGTATGTTTGCAAATAATCTTGTATGCACTGTTGTAAGGCTATACTAGACGTCAAAGGTTCTTCCCAGGTCAAATGCCTTTTGGCCTTTCCCTGTAACAATCTATGGCTTGCCTTGTAAGAACACCAGCAGGCAAAGTCCACCCCCCAGTTGTGAAGGTTGAGCTCAGCATTTCCAACAGCATGAGCACAGTCAAAGCCCACAAAGCAGCCCTGGAAAACACACAACAGTTTAGTCCATCTCAGATCCCAGGGCCAGGAACAGAGTCAACAGCCAGTTTACAGGTGTGTAAATGTGTCATCAAGTCTCCTGAGTGATTGTGTTGTTATTACTGTGAACCCCAAGCTCTTGTTTCTTTATCTCCAACAATAAAATAGAATTTCACTGACTTTCAAGGGTGTTGATTAGACACACGTTGTTTGAATATGACAATAAAGCATTTTAAGATACAATAGGCAAAAATAATTGTTAAAACAAGAAAAGTGTTGTCCCCTGAAAACATGTTGTGTAAGCTAATGAGACCATCTGATGGTTGTTTAGCATACAGCTTAGGGCCAATGGAATGCCAATTTCAATTTTTTTACCGGCCCGCTACTTTTCACCCAATTATGTTTTAGCAATCCTGTTGCATACAGACTTTCTTCTTGGCCTATTTTGTGAAACCGTCAGTATTTCCCACTTTAAATCATTACTCTAAAAAAGTGTGAGTGCAGCACTCTGCCCTTACCTTGCTCTGACCAGCCTTGGTGATGGAAGCCATATCAAAGAGCTGCCCAGTGTAGTACTGGACTCCACTGAACATGATGACCGCAATGGAATCCCCCTCCTTCTCTATCCTGTCTAGAATGTCCTCAGTCCTCAGAGTCTCCTCGCCCTGCAACATAGATATTAACAAGCCTTCACATCGCCAATCTGATTAGATAAAGTCTACACTACAATGATGTAGATTTATTGGATGGTTGGGTTTATTGGACTACTCCTCCCTGCCACAGTAAATTCCGTGTTTGTATAACATACATGGCAAATAAACCGAATTCTGATTCTGATTCTGAACATACATATAAAGCGAGCACATCATGAAGATGCACCCATTTAAAAAATAACCAATGATGATGCAATTGATTGTTGACATTTCTTTTGCAGTCCTCTTACTAGGACGGAATGCATATCTTGACAGGCAAGCAAAGTCATGCTACGTAAGCTTTTATGAAGATCACAAAGTGCTTGGTGCTACCGAAAATTGACCGAACCCACACCCTATATAGCTACATTCAGTACACACAAAAACACAGTGAACTCTAACTATGTAACCTGAGTGATGTGTTTAACCCTACCGGTCTGGGAGCCATGAGCAGCATGCTCTGCTGAGGGCCATATCCTCGCAGTTGGATTTGAGATTCCACAGCATACTGGAGAGTTCACAAGGTCAGACATGAAGACAAATGTTGGCCTCGTAAAAGGCCCAGCTCACAGTACAGTTCAGCACATGATTTGGACATGTTATGTTGCAGTGTTCCTTAAGGAACAAAAAAAGTCCAATAGAGATTCATGAAATGGCTTACATGATCCGAGGGAAAAGCCTTGTCCTCAATTAGAATTTTGTGCCGTTTTGCAGTGGGTTTGTAGAAGGAGAGCTGTCAAGAAATAATGACACATAAGTACTATAAATGTCTACACTGTCTGTTGTACTGGATACCAGCGGTGGATTTGAGTCGAAACACACTTACCAATAGAAGATGCAAATTAACTGTCAACCCATTCATCAAGGCCACCTCCTCAGCTTTAGCACCTATTCTCTCATACACACACACACGCACACACACGTACACACACACCATACACCCCATGGACTTGTTGGACAGCATAGCCTTATTTCTAATTCCATTTCAAAACCACGTTCAACATTGAAGGTTTTTCATCTGTACTTCAGTCTAAACAAAACATGACTATGCAAGAGTTCAATAAGTTCAATAACCTCCAAAAGGCCTACAGTAAACATTGGTTAACTGCAGAATGAAACATTTTGTGTTTTCCATTCATCTAACAAGTAGTCAATCAGAATCAGAATCAGAAGGGGTTTTAATCACCATGAAAGTTTGCACAGACAAGGAATTTACTTTGGCAGGAAGGTGCATACATTCAAAATGTAGAAATACATCTTAACAGTGTCAGTTTAAACAGGTCTAATATGCTAAAGGTACAAAGTCTAACTAACTAAGGGGAAAGGTATGTTAAATCAATATAACGTATAAAATGGCTATGCTGGCTATCAAATACTACAACTTGCGTCAACAGTAGGGTCAAAATGTCACTTACATTTGACCAACTTGAACAACTTCAAGTTGGAGATAGCGGATGCTTACCAACAACAGTTGCCATTAGTTCTTCTATGTTATTCTCAGCCCAAGCCCACGGTCGACCTCCTTGAACATGGCCGTGAACTCCACTTGAAAATACGGAGCAAGATGTTTGCTTTTAGCATGTGTTCTATGGTTATTAAGTTATTAAGCTATTTGATAGCCAGCATAACATGTGTCTCATAACATGAGATGGGAGTCAGATGGCTGAGCGGTGAGGGAGTCGGGCTAGTAATCAGAAGGTTGCCAGTTCGATTCCCAGCCGTGCCAAATGACGTTGTGTCCTTGGGCAAGGCACTTCACCCTACTTGCCTCAGGGGAATGTCCCTGTACTTACTGTAAGTCGCTCTGGATAAGAGCGTCTGCTAAATGTAAACATGTGTCTTTTGGCCCGTTATGAGACACATGTTATGCTGGCTATCAAATACTACAATTTGCGTCAACAGTAGAGTCAAAATGTCATATAGTTAGCTATTAAAATGGACCGTTATGAGACACATTTATATAAAGCCAGATAAACCTACGTCTTTGCCCATTTATCCAGCTCTTCGTCGATATACTGCTTTGCTTTTTTCGGCTGAAGACCGAGTGAGTTTCCCCCAAAGTAAATGCATTCCTGTGAGCCATCTACGAGGGAGAGGTCGGCTATGGCAAAATGTACAGTGGATTAGCGCAATCCAAGCACTCACAATTGAAATTTTCAAAAAAGATCCAATGCACAGCGTCGTGAATTAGAGAACAAAAGTAACAAGCGTCATGCCAACCCATCTGAATTATGCTGATTCAGGTCCAGTTTGCCAGACAAGGATTATTAAACCTAGTCCTAGACTAAACAATTTTTGAATGGGTATCTTCATTGGATTTTTCTCTTACTTTAGGAGTAGGCTTTGTCCATGTCTGGGATCTGGGCCTCACTGTTTGGGCAACGTTATTATTCTCTGACCGGAGGACACATATACATACTACACAAACACTGTAGGCTAAACTATGAGTTGAGCAATGGTATATCCTAACCATTGCAGTGTGTCAGAAACTACAGGTTTAAACTGATAACTCACAGGGTGGAAGATCGCCAATTTTGGGCATCCAAAATCTATCGCGCATAAAATGCAGTTCGTCGTGCTTGTCCAGGTAGGCGGCTACTTCCTCAGAGGTAGGACTGCAGCCCAACAAAACAGAAACACGCTCGAAAACTTCCGAGGGGAAGTCATAAATAAATGGATCCATGACTGAAACTATTGCCGGAAACATAAAATTGTATTTTGAGAGACGGTCTAAAAGTGCAGAACAGGCTACGTAACAACATATGCAATTCCAGATAGGAAATACAATCTTGCTTGTTACGAAAGCGCAAAAAGATAGGTGGCACACGCTGGAAATGTGGTCTTTCACCTTTCTCTGTAAATATTTTAGCCAATCATTATCTGAGCTTTGAGATAACGATTCCAGGCAGTGATTTTTGCCCCCTGAACATGAATAGTTAAGGAATCGTAGCCCTTTCCAAAGTTATTTCCTCAATAATTTGATTTGGTCTAACGGTTCACTTCCTCTTGTCCGGTCTAGTTTTACTTCCACTTTTAAACTAAGGAAATAACTGCTTTAGTCAAATAAAAGTAAAATAAATACTTCTACTACTAATAGTTCTACTGACAGTGTGTCCGAGTAGCGTTTAATGCCGGTCAAAAATAAAGTGACAAACGGCACAACACCGGCCGTTGCTTCAACTCTAGGCTCAAAACACAAGTTTAAACATTTCATCCAGCAAGCAAGTTTATTAAAATGAATAGCCTATATCCTCCTCCAGTAACTTATTGTTCGCACAGGCTATAAACCTGTGGATAAATGGACAAAGACGTCGGTTTATCTGCCTTTATATAAAATCTGTCTCATAACGGGCCATTTTAATAGCTATATATTTGAGAACACATGCTAAAAGCAAACATCTTGCTCCGTATTTTCAAGTGGAGTTCACGGCCATGTTCAAGGAGACCGACCGTGGGCTTGGGCTGAGAATAACATAGAAGAACTAATGGCAACTGTTGTTGGTAAGCATCCGCTATCTCCAACCTGAACTAGGCCTTACCGTAATGTAAGTGACATTTTGACCCTACTGTTGACGCAAGTTGTAGTATTTGATAGCCAGCATATAGCTGGCTTTAAAACCCCTTCTGATTCTGATTGACTACTTGTTAGATTAATGGGAATCAGAAGGGGTTTTAATCACCATGAAAGTTTGCACAGACAAGGAATTTACTTTGGCAGGAAGGTGCATACATTCAAAATAGGCTATAGGAATAAATCTAACAGTGTCAGTTTAAACAAGTCTAATATGCTAAAGGTACAAAGTCTAACCCACTACTAACTAATACTAAGGGGAAAGGTATGTAAAATAAATATAAAGTAGGCTATAAAATGGCTATATGCTGCCTATCAAATACTACAAATTGCGTCAACAGTAGGGTCAAAATGTCATATATAGCTATTAAAATGGCCCGTTATGAGACACCTTTTATATAAAGGCATATAAACCGACGTCTTGCCCATTTATCCAGCTCTTCGTCGATATACCCTGCCAAAAGTTAATAGCCTGTGTGAACAATAAGTTACCGGAGGAGGTAGACTCAAAATGTAGTTGCACTTTATAATAACAAGCGTTTGTCTGTAGTATAGCTATTTTTGATTGATTTGTGTGCTTAAATACACCTTGCAGTGTTTTTTCAACAAAGTACGTTACTTTGGCATTTACGTTGTCATCTCAAACAGTTACTAAATGACCAAAAGTCAGCGTTCTTCAAACGCTATCAAATGTCCGGTGGACTGCAGTGGTTAAAATAGGCCTACCACAACATTTGTTAAACGAACTGTCTCTCGTTTAATTAAAGATTCATTAATTCCAAAGATCAGAACTGACACAGTAAATCTGACCATGGCTCCGGATAATGCTGCCCGAAGACCAACAGAGATTATGAATTGTATTCGAACAATTACTAATTATAAATAACGATTAATATAAGAATTCTTTAAAGACTATCCTATCGCTGTCCATGGTCCTGTATGTCTGTTTTTGCTTTGAAACTGTACAGGTAACACCTTTCTGTGCCTTGCTCTAAAGCAAAAAACAGTTTTGTAAGTGCCTGTAAATGAGGTTCCACTCTTGTCAAATGAAGCAAAACCAGTTTAGAATACTGCCTTCACGTTGTCAGACCTAGTGTGAGACTAAATGAACTAAACCAGTACTGAAGTGTCCCTCTGAGCTTAAGAGTCACAGCATAGAACCAGTCTTTCATGGAGTTACCACTCATATGGAGACCTAACATGAACAACCTTGAATGCTTATGTAGGTTTTTTGGCCCATCGTTGTTCTTGGTATTTAAATCAATGTTACAAGTTATTTCACTCTAGCAGATTTAGTCTTCAATCAAACTGAAGGTCCAACTAACCTTTTCTGCAACGATAATGGGCTGTAGGCCCACACCTAAAAGATCTGTCACACATAACATACACTAGGGGGTGCCAGAGTTTCACAACACATTTATTTGTAGCACACCCACACACAACAGTCACAGACAACACAAAAAGCACCTGTGTCATACAGGATGCTGGTGAGGCATAATAACGAGGATATATAGAAGCTTCTTCCTATTCAACTTTCAGCAGTCAGAGCATATTGTGTTTTTGAGCTATGTCAAGAGGGCCCTTTACTCTGAAGATCACCGCAGTCCATCTCCCTCAGCCGATCACCATCTACCGGTTACAAGGTTGTTGTATGCACGCTGTGACCGCCCTTCTCAACCACTCTCCATACTCCTCCGGACAGTGAACCTCTTTGTGAACCTTTATTGAAATTCATGAGCCTGCCTCCTGACCACCCCGCTCCAAAACTAGGTTTGTAACCAAACAGGGGCCATGGCAGTGGGGGACCTCTGACAGCTCTGGGACACGATAGAACACAAGGCTGAACACATTTTTGTCACAATTCCGACTGAATTGGAAAACTATGGAATGGTCATTTATGGAATTTTACAACAGCAGTGAAAGATCTCTTCCTTGACTGGGTATGTTCCCCAGTGTTCTCTGCTCCAGAGTTTTAGAGATGGGCTTGGTGGGACTGCCAGGGGTTGTGAGGGGAGGACTGCCATCAGGCGTTAACCCTCTATAAGCTGGGGACCATTGCCTGAACAGAAACTGTTAATTTTCAGATGATCCTGGACTGACATGACAATTCTAACGTGGTTAGTCTAGGAAAACCTCTGAATTCACGAGGCCTACAGTGCTTCAGTGAATTGCCCAAATGTTCTGTATTGTTTTCTCAATTGAAAGGATGATTCTGGTTCATCTGCTGTCATCTCATTCTGTGCACATGATATTTTGTGAGGACTGTAGATGGCAGCAGAGGCATTTAAATAGCAAAGTAGTTCAAGCCATACAAGTTAAAGACATCCCATTACTTATCATTTACCTTCAATAAAACAATATAAATAAAACACACTTTAAAGCATGAGAGATGGCCTGGTCCTTACAAGGTGTTTACAGTATTATATTTCAGATATTGTTTGGTTTATGGATGCTCTCTCTCTCTCTCTCTCTCTCTCTCTCTCTCTCTCTCTCTCTCTCTCTCTCTCTCTCTCTCTCTCTCTCTCTCTCTCTCACACACACACACACACTTATACGCACTCTGAATAACAGACATGCACTCGCGAAACGCTACCATCGGCAACTGTGTCATATTTCCACTGACAATAGACTTTATGTAGGCTAATCTAGTCTACCTTCATATTTAAAAACTGTTAAAATAACATGTGGCCGCCATCCTTCCCTCTTTGATGTGGTTACCTTCTGTCTGATCCTCATCACTTTACTTTACTTGAATTCCTCCACGGGTCCACAGAACAGACCGCGTCTGACTTGCAGGAAAGGACTTCAGGTTGCTTTTTACAACATTCGGAAGGGCGTTTACGAAGTGTTGCGGTCAGCTTTCACTGTGCAACCATGTGCGACTTTCTTTGGGCATTTTTGACTATTTCGGGGTTATTTCCTATTGCTAAAATGCTAACAACTGCCGGGGCAGACCAAGGTAAGTCGTTTCCAATATCTGGTGCAAGTTTCTGTGTAGTGTGGCTGCGCCTCAAAGGTTGTTTGGGGAGATTGGATCATGAGGGTGAAGCTACATCTGCGTACTCATACTCAAATAATCATGTAGTAAGGATGCTATTTAACCACAGTAGCATAATTCACATACAATTACATCAATGTTTGCATATAGCTTCTGCGTTAACAGCCAACGAAACCTTAATGACGAACCCACATCCGTTCAGTTATCGGCAAAGGTGTTTTTTTTATTTTGTTTTGTGTGTTTTAAACTTTAACATCAAGTTCGCACTTATTTGTTGAAAAAAGGGGCATGCAGGATAATTTATTAGATTTAAGTCGATACTACGTTTGGCTGAACTTGTGACTTGTGTGTCATTGTAATATTGTAGTGTTGAAACGTTTAAGAGTCTTCTCAAAATGTGATCTGGACTGGCATATATTATAGCAACAATAAACCTGACTTTAACAATGCAGATAGCAGTTTACAAGCTCCAGGGTCACATGTATTTACGTATGCTTATACAAAACCCCATCATAAGAGGCAGCAGCAAAATAATTCCGCCTTTTATTTAATAACCAAAATATAATGTCTCATTTTGGAATGAAGTCATTTTGAGGTGAAATTAGGTGTAATTACATGACATATTAGTGTTAGAGCTGCCACTTCGTAAATCAAATCGGTTTTAATGTCACCGGAATCCAAACGATTCTTGACCAAAAAAATATGTTTATCCTGTCATGTTGAAATAGATTACTATAACATTTCAGTCATGCTTTCGTTTAAGTGATTATTAGATCTTTATGGCAGCAGACGTCTAGTGCTGTCCATGGTCCTGACACATGTCATTTAATTCCTGGCATTTTTTGTAAAGTTTTTAACTGTTGCACTCATCTAACATGCCCTGCTGGTTATGATTTCACAAGCATTATTTTCATCCATCACATTTCAATCAAATGAGAATGTTGATGTTTCATTTTTGCCCCATTTCCCCACTTTTGGCTAATTATTTTCCAAGTGGGTCACTTTGTGCTCTTGTCAGACAATAATTAATCATCACTGGATAATGTTAACATAGGTGTCTGTGACATTGGTGCCATTGTCTTGCTCCACATTCACTGTATGTGGGACATTTGAAAACACAGGTCACATTTGTTTCATGTATTTAATGTAAGCAGAAACTATTCCCAGTAATTCCTCAGGTCATCTGATTTATTTTGTTGTTACACTTTTACATTTACTATTCATGTGAATCTGGACAGTGATTATAGTAAACTTACCCAGTTAAAGTCACCATCATGGTTAAATGCTCCCATGTGGATACAGAATCCCTTGTAGACCTTTCAGCAGCTTTTTAAGAGCACTGTCAGATATGCTGAGTTTGCATGAGGGTGCTGTTCTTGCACTTTCAGTCAATTCAAGAGACCTTTATAGATGCGGGGAAACAACCTACAAGGATTCAAACTATATTCAGTCACATTTAAAGCATCACAGGATTGAATGGCTGGCTATATTGGTTTCAGCTGCAAGCTGTCACATACCGTAAAACCTATAATACTGTACTATTCAGTGTGTACAGTATTACACTGTAAACATGAAAAACTGTGTTCAAGCACAGATTCTGAAAAAAACAAACAAATCCAGTGCATTTTTCTGTGACAGCACAGCTGGTGCCCGTCTAGGAGTGGCACAAACCCCAGAAGAACCCAACGGTCTGGCTGCAAAGCATCCTGGTCTATAGCAATCACATCATGGTACTTTCTCATTTCACCTTTCTCATTTTTCAGTAAAACGTTTACCTTGGCAGGACATTCGGTGCCATTTCCAAAGCCATGTGTTTCACTCCTATTTTGCGATGGAAGAGGTGGTTTGTGAACGACTTGCATGTCTCATACAATTTAACAGTGGAAATGGCCAATATGTTTAAGGAGGGAGTGCCAATGTGATGAAATGGTTTTCACTGCCACATGCAAGCCTTGTGGGCTTGACATGGGACTAACTGAGGCCATCTGATAATACTGGCACATGACCTAACCCCCTCAAAAGACTTATATGTATCCCCAGCACTGAGGTGTCTGTTATTGACTTCATAATCATTGTTTCACCATCTGCTCCCAGGACATTATTGATTGGAAACATCATTCTCAAAGGGGAAAAGTAAATTTTCGAGGGAACATAGGCCAAACGTATTCAGGATCAGCTTACACAAACCTCTTTATCCAGAACCTTTATCCGCTTATCATCAACAAAGAAACTATCGATGCACAAACACATTAGCCGAAAAACTATGCCTCAAGCAGTTTTGAAACTGGAATACTATAGCTGTAGTTGTTTTTTTTCCACAAGAAAAGTCTGCAAGACCTTTTGTAGGTTTTTGTAAAAGTGCGTAAATCACATAACAGTTTCTGTGAAGGACCTGGGAAACATGCAGTCTTTACATCAGTCGGCCTGTCTGGAAAGGGTATCAACTAATTTAAGTTAATTGAATCGTATTAGTGTGGAAAAAGTGTAACGGTTGCTAAATTCAGTGTAATTGAAATCTGCATCCCTCTACCAACCCTCCGGGTGATTAGTCTCTCAGCTGAGGAGCAGAAAAGGCTGCCTGGAGTACAGCGGAGAGAAAACGTGGTGACTAGCCAAAAAGGGTCTCTACAAGTGCTCAGGAAGAGAAGATTAATCACCAACAGCCTAACTGCGAAATGGGCCGCAAAGTGGCTTTTATGGATTCATTTAAGATCATGACAGGGTTCTGAAAGACATATTGGTTCTCCAATGGAACAAATGCATTGGAAAACGAGGGACGTACTCTATAACATCGTCATGAATGTTTTTCTGGTAATTATCTTTTTAAACAGGAGGAAAAACCAGGACATCCGCGAAGTAGGCCTAATTCACTCTCTCCCGACACTGTGACTGAGAGAGGAGGCATCTACAGGTTTTGAATGTCCTCTAAAGGAAGGATGATGCTTGAATTCTTATGGAGATTCTGCCCCAAATTCAGATTAACATACTTCCATTACTGTGGCTTGTTACTCAATTTACAATACCGTAGCAGTGATTCACATATTAATGACACATTCCACCCTCCAATGATGTGGACATTTTTCAACCGTTCACATTTGTATGCACTGCTATTTTAGTTTCCTTCCTAATACGTCTGTCAGACAAATTTCTATGCGCTCTTTGCAAGCAAAAAACTTGATAAGGTCACAACTTTGTATCTTTGTCAAAATCAGAATGCCTCTTTTCACATTTTCAGAGCGTGTCATACTGCTGTCTGTTGCTTCCTTGTTGTCAGTGATATTGAGAATTATCTTGAAAAGAAACATAAATTCTGCTGTCACACAATGAATACATTTGTGAAAATACTGTAGTCCTTTCTTTGTATCAATGAGACTGTCCTCTCTGGATGCTGATGACACAGTAGTTTCACAACAATGGAATGCTCTCTATATGCTCCCAATAGTTGTACTGTAAATGTTCATTAATCAATTGAATGCTTGTGCCTAGAACTTGTCTCAAGATATTTAACTAGAGAACATACTCTAGGTTTGAAACTCAAAAGCATAGGTCTTGAACATTACTAATTTGAGTTTTGGAAGGATAATATTTATTTACAAGTGCAAGATAGATGTTTATACTGGATTGGGTCCTACTTTTAAATGTGTCATTGTATTGTATCATTTCAGCAGGACATCAAAAGATACTGTACCCAAGGCCCATTAGTCTGCAATCTGAAAAGTGCTACTGTTATGGGGATACAACAGTATGTGTCTGTGTGTTTGTGTACATTAAATTAGTTGGTGTCCTGACAAAAACTCTGGACCATCATATGCAAAGGAGGGAAATGAAACAAAAGCAAATGGCATACGGCATTTAGAATTTCAAAGGTGTCTTTATAGGGAAATAATATGAAGCGGCCTGGCTGTGAAATCCACTGAATTTTAAGATAAAACCATACATTATTAATATATTCTTACTGGGGGTGGTTTTTGTGGATTATGAGGCTGCTTTGACACTTGTCTTTGGCCTCCTAAATAGAAAACAACACCATTAAAAATGTGCTTATACTATGGTGATAAACTGCTCATGCGACTGGGACCAAGTGACCTATGCCAAAATGAAGGTTGCTCACATACTGAAAGCACCTGGTGTTGTGAATTCTAAGATGTAGCCACGAGAAGCCTCAAGTTCTTAATACAGACTTAATGAAATTGGAATGAAAATGTATCTTGTGTAGGCTTACTATAGGTATAGCCCTATCATTTGACACAATTATGAACGGCAGCACTGAAGTTAAAATGGGCACTATGCCTCAGGAGCTGGACCAGCAATAATGTGGGAGTTCTGTGTTGAATCATTCAAGATAGGTCTGTTGTAACATTAACATTCATATTAAAGATCCTTACATTGTTGAAACAGTTTCAGCTCTTGAACATTCTAATGACATGCTGTATAGTAATGTTGGTGTTGTTATCTAAACTGTCAAACAAACAGATCCACAGTCAACCCGGAAGGTTCAAGCTGAGAATGATGCATCTCATCAATGTTGTACATAAAAAAACTGCCTCATCTTGAGATGAGGAGATACTACAAAGTGGAATGCTCCCTTTTGAACTTCAACATCAGCAGTAGACTCTCAGGTTTTTACTCCACAAATGATTAGGTTTTGTTGTGAAAGCTGCGAAATGTACAGAGACTGCTGCTTTTATGAAATGAGGTGTCCTGCCCACTGCACAACAGGGGGTCTGTAACCAAGCTCATAATAGCGCACTCATGAAGGTACCTTGTAACACTTCCTGCTGTTATGCTAATATGCTCTTCGCTATGTTATACTGGAAGGCAGGTGATGAAACGGCTCGCATTGTCTTGGAAAGGAAGGTCAGAACAAAGTTTGAACATTCCAGAAGTTCTATAGTTGCTCCTTATCAATCCGTTTGAGAAGTTGCATGATGTCGACTCTCAACAGGGTTTGTTAGCAGCTTTGTTTATGACTTGAAATCAAAAGGATATTTTGCTTAAGAAGTTTCAGAGATGTTCATTCATTCTGTATTGCCGCAAGATGAGACTCTGAGTGGTCCAAATTGCATTTAATTGGCCCAGTGGTACTTCCTGAGCAGGGCTGTCACTGTTTCAACTCTCACCACCACTGCCCTCAACACAATCTATTGTCCTTAGAGAGACCTTTATTAGAGATCCTAAGCTACTTGAGACAGGATCAGTAGATGCTTTGATCTCCTGTAGTTTCTTGTGCATGCATTTTCGAAACACGTCAAATGTTATTCAGCCACTCACTATAGTATAGGGCAAAGGAATCTTTTTTCTTCTTCTTGATATTTTATTTTTTGGAGGCGGATGGTGTTCTTAATGTTCTTTTCTAAAGTGATGTGCAGACACATGGCAGAATGTCTTATCTGTCAAGAATTTAAACCTCTGACAGTCTTGTCGGCACAACCTCCAGAGAAGTTGTTAATGCTTTTTATACTTTGTTTTCTCGTAGTTTTTTCGATATAAATACACCACAATTTGACAGTTTAACTGTTACTCCCTTGGCTTTGTGCCGCTTTGTAAAATGCTATGGTTACCTTACCTTACGTATATTAGTGTCATTATGGAAATGACACTACGGAAAAAAATCTTTGTGTTTAGACTTGTCTAAACTGTTATATTCTGTTTCATGAGTCAATTACGGAATAGAGGAGACAATCAGTCTTTCTTTTTCAGTGTTGACATCAAACTTAGAGTTCAATAAAACTGGGATGGCCTTAGATTTTTCTACCCAGACAAAAATGTGCAATGACAGTTGCAGACTGTAGCTATTTACACAATAGCCAATAGATGAGTCTTATGTTTAATAAAGCATGTTTACTCAGGGTGACTTTCCCTGACACACGTCACATAAAAATAAACGACTTGTGAATGTATCTATTCCCTTGGAGACCTGGCACCTAGAGGGAAGAGGTTTGTGGGACTAATGTAGCATGGCATTGTGGTATTAAACAGCAAGATAGCAGTTTCCACAATGCAGCCACAGAGGCCACACTGTCTTTGTGCGTCTTTGAACATGGCCCGACGCTGTAGGGATGTGTCCCTAGTTAACCTGCCACCAAAGCTGTGTACAGTACTGAAGGCATACTTACTGCAGGATACTCATGATCTGAATCTTCTCAACCATAGATCTGTGAATTCATCTCAATTTTAGAGTCTCTCTTGAGAGTTTGAGGCAGACACTGTACAATAGCGCGTTCTACTTTGTTCTGTTGTAAATTACAGTTCAGGTTCCTTTTCTGTTTAGTTTAACCTGATACAAGTCCTGGCTGATACTTGTCTCTGACGGACATATGAAATAAATGTGTTGCTTGTTTGTTGTACTGGAAGCTTATTCAGGTGTGGTTCACAGGATCATTTCACCCTTCCAAACACTCAGAGCGTGAACAGGCACATCTTGCCAGCAAGCTGTCTGATGTGTTATGGGTTAGGTTTAGTGAGGTGTGTTTTTTTTTAATACAATTATATAGATCCGTGAGGTTTGAATTTACATGAGTGAATCTACTGAAACGCGCCAGACACACACCTCAACATGTCGTGACACCATAATGAGCAAAATAATGCTGAGCTTTTTTTGTGAGATCTAAAGTGTCATCATTTGTTTGTAAGTGACCATACCTTTGTGTGTGTGTGTGTGTGTGTGTCTGTTTTAGTGTGTGTGTTTATCTGGCAAGCAAGAACCTTATGCAGAAGAAACCTTAATGTAATAAGAATCGATAACAAGCACACAGTTAAACCCATTTCAAGTGAGAATAGACGGCTATTGTAACTGCTGCGACTGGCCGTTTGTTGAATGAAGGAACACAGTTGGACGTGAACACATTTAACAATGTCCCAGTGTACCCTTACCTGGGGGAGGCACATGCCGAGCCAGGTAGACCGTGCGATGAGCAACGGCGTTCTCTCAGCAGCAGACACTTTACCTCAGTCCTCTGGAGAACTGGGGATTTGGATGAAGCCGGAGTATTTTTAACCATTTTGGTATTTGTTGAATTATATATGATACTCTTGCTGAAATACCTTAAAGTGGAACGAGCATCCACAGGGAAAGCCAGGAGAGGAAACCTCTGGGTGTTGACCCTGGAACCACTCCTAAAGAACACATTCAGGCTATGTGTTTGACAAACTAGATCAACTTGGTTGAAAACCAAGTTTTTCTAACTTGTTTTTTGTATGTGTTGCTGCTGTCTTGGCTATGAGAAACCCACATAGTTATACAAAATTCATACTGTAAGTTCAGATTTATTCAAATTATTTTCATTTTTCCAGGCACAAATGACATGTTTGTGGGGTGTCCACCAAATCATGTGCAGTGCATTGGAACACGAAGATGCCTGCATTATAGTAAGCTCTGCAATGGAGTAAAAGACTGCACAGACGGATATGATGAAGGAGTGCACTGTCGAGGTGAGTTTACAACAGATTTGTTGCAGTAGTGCTGTGTTTTAGAGTAGCAGATTACTAAAATAATTGTTAATGTGTTTGCGATTGCATTACACAGTGACATTATTTAACTATTAAAATCCCATCGTCAACAAATCCTGTGTAAAACACAATCCACCAAACTTTTAAAACCACGAGTGAGAATTTCCAATTCTATTACCATATTCATGATCCTTAAAACTATTTTTAGGAAGAAGGTAGTAGAAAACTCTCCAGGGGAAGAATTCAGAATAAAACATGAAAGTGAGTGATTATACTGCTATGGTGAGGTGCAAAAGTTGCTTTAGTAGCCAAATCTTTGTCAGCTGAAGTGTTAACTGTAGTATTTTTTTGGTTTGTGAAAAATTCTATCTCAACCCTCACCATCCACAGTAGATACAGCCCCAGGCTGGCCCATCCCACACTGATTGCTTCGCTTCGCCTCATCACTCTCCCATGATGCCTCACCAGGGCACCACCAATGGGGAGTTGGGCACTCATAATGAGCAGGTTCCTAATGTGAGGCGTGAACCAGCGGGGTCTGAGTAATACGTTTGTCCCCATCATTCCCTTCATGTACTGTACATCCCATAGGGGCCATGGTGCCCTACTTGGGTGGGAGTGGAGCTTAGTCTAGCCTAGCGGACCGAGACAGGGCGGAGTTGGACCTACGGCCGTGTATCACAGTGACGTTCTCCCGGTGGTACAATGGATGGTCTCAGCAGGGCGCTGTCCTGAACCGAAGCCCCAGGCAGCCTTCCCATGGCTCAGCCTCTGAGCCTCCCACACCCCCAGAGGCTGAGGCCGCCTTGTTAGTCGAACACTCAGTGGTGGCTTCACCTTCAGGAAACACTGTATGAGAGATAGGGAAATCAGTCACACCACAATGGTCTGCTTTACCAGCCAGACTACAAAATGAGTGGTGCTTGCTGTCCAGCCTAATATTTGTAATAACTGAATTCCTACGGTATAATACTGTATGTTCAAAAGGGTTGGTGAATGGTTGTTATTCACATTCACTGGATGACTAGGATTACTCACCAGTATTGAAAAAGATAAAAGCAGTCATTTTGAATTACAGAATTGTTTTTTTGTTTTTTTTACAAAAAAGGCTAATCCAGCTGGTAATATCAATCAATACAGGGGTAGAGGTATTTAAACTGCAGGCAGTGTAGCGTGGCTCTCAGAGTAATGTCTATGATAACAAGCACTTAGTGCTGTGGAAGTGATGGATTAGCCACATTGGGACCTTACATTTCCTACATACTTAGAAGTGGAGCTCTTGACGTTGTATTGAATTATGTCAACAAAAACAGCTTTCAAACTGTGAACTACGTTTTTGACGACATGACAAAAAGTTTTTCTTGTGTTTGACTGACAGAACTCCTGCCAAAATGCCATGGGATGTTGTGTCACTATAGCTGCGCCATGACTTCCAATGGGACGTTTTGTTACTGTGCGGACGGGTTTGAGGTGGGGGAAAACCAGCGATCCTGCCAAGGTATAGTGGAGACAGATCCCTGGAGATCTAGGAACAATGTGACTCTCTGTGCCTCCCATCACAGTTTCCATTTTGGTTTCTTCTGATAGGACACTTTAAGTTGGAATATTGGCAAGTTGAAGTGGAGAGTTCCTTTGATGGCACCGCTTTCTAACAGATGTTTGGCCTCCGCAGATCGTGATGAATGTGCAGAGTATGGGATGTGCAGTCAAACCTGCATGAACACTTATGGTTCATACAGATGCAGCTGCACAGATGGCTACGCCTTGCAGTCCAACAGAAGGTCCTGCAAAGCCAAGGACGGTAAGATGATCTATGATGTTATGGCTACAGTGGATCTGCTTCTACTACAGTATACTACACAACTATAAATCTTACACTGCTATGGGATAGTCCTCCTTTTTAAGTATCTGGTTTGAACGTTTCACTGGCAGTGACATATTTGCCGGATAGCAGTTAGTTAATTTGGGTACAGTTTTGTCTAGTGCTGAAGTAACTAAACAGTAAATAAGTGGAGAAGCCTTTAGTTAAGAGAAGGCAAATGGGTACAGAATAACCCTTGGAGTTTTTAAGACTGGGAAGCTCAATTGATCACTTGCAATGCTCAAGCTAATGAGTTAAACTACCTCAGTGTGGCGGGATACACCATTTTAGTCTAAATGATGTACTTGGATGCAATCATCCCCTGATGCCTTTAGCCTTGTACTCCTGCCAGCCAGGTCAGTCACTTCTTTCAGTTTTACTGAAAAAGCGCATACATAATGTTGATTACTTTAATGAAATCGAACATTGTTAATTGATGCTAATTGTATATTTTAAGCCCTGAGAAGAACACAAAGCAGGCAAACTCTTAGCATTAGCATACATTCAATTTGAGGATGCACTGTAACACATGCTTGCTTGTCTCCATGGG
The DNA here is from genome assembly GCF_963692335.1 of Osmerus eperlanus. Lineage (NCBI taxonomy): Eukaryota > Metazoa > Chordata > Actinopteri > Osmeriformes > Osmeridae > Osmerus > Osmerus eperlanus. The sequence goes on from NC_085038.1 coordinate 5,684,035, forward strand.
AGCCTTTGTTGAAAGTCTATACAGGTGTTAGCTAAGTTACTGTATGACATCAGACACTAAAGTGACTCCAATTTTGTTTTCCATACTTATGCAAACTTCCCACTCATCCTTTGTGTTGTTTTAGACCCCGGGGACAGACCAACTATTCTGCTCATAAGTAGCACAGAGTACATCACTGTAACACACCTTAATGGGTCGTCTGTCTCGAGCCTGAAGCCACTAAAGACAAATGGAACTCGGACAATGGATTTTATTTACAAGGAAGATTCGCTCTGTTGGCTTTCCTCCACAAACTCCACCAGACAGCTCTGGTGTGCCACTATGACCAAATTTAAAGGATTTTCACAACCACACCAACTACTGATGGAAAAGTATCTTTCAAGTATGTGTCAGATTTTTCATTCTGTGTTCTTGATGTGTTTCTTGTTATCAATGTATGATGGGTGATATCTGTTCGTTTTCTGTTGTTTTTAGATGTGGAGCATTTTGCAATAGACTGGCTTACAGGAAATATATACTTTGTGGATGGAGTCAGTGATGAAATATTAGTCTGCCAGGTAAAAGAGGAAATTTGTGTCATAATTGTCGATCAAGATCTTCAAAATCCAAGTGGAATTGCTCTGGACCCATTTATGGGGTAAGCTTAGTTTTTCTCTCTTGTTTTTTGCTTTTGTTCTTTTTCTTCTTCTAGTGATTTCATTCTAAACTAAGTTTGGTATGTTAGAGTCGGTTTGCATTTTTGTGAACTGTACTAAGTGTATCAAGTCAGATAAATAAGGGAAGAGAAAAGTGTATTTTATTGTTGCATCTCAATTTTGTCAAGCGCCGTCAAATAGCACTACCATACATTGTCACATAAAGTACCCCTTTCTATGCTAGAAATGCTGTGCACGATTCAAAATATTTGACATCTTATTTTCGTAAATCCACACTGGTTTGTGATGAGGAGTTGTAGCTGTTGTCAGAAGAAAGTGCCATTTCCCGCTGACAGAGCATTTCCCTGCCAAACCACGGCTTAGGTAAAAAAACTGTGGTATTCCTCTTCTGCTGTGACTTGTATGGATTAAGTGGCTCCCGCACCCTGGCTGTCAGTCGTCATTAGACAAATGCTTTATCCTTCCCTTGCACCCTCACTCGCCGCACCTCCATGCAACAAAGCCTCTCTCACTACATCAAGGCAAGGAGGTAATATGTCAGTATCATTGGATTGAATTATTGATGCAGAATTTCCTGCCAACTCATATTGAATGGCAATGATGCACAATATATATGACAAAATTGAGAGACAAATTAGACCTTATGTAAGTAAATACTACCGGTATATAGATTATATCATCTCAGTGATACAGAACGTCTGAATTTGGATTAAATGAAATGATCTTTGAAATGGAAGTAATAAATTGAAGGGAATGGAATTCAGTGATGTGCATATGAGATGGGGCCCAGTCATGATGAGTATCTGGGATGCAGTACTTGGATGAATGTGTCAAGAAGAGGGTTGCCGATAGTCTCGATTTATTGTTGTCATCAAAACTTAACTTAACTCTACTTAATGATTCAAATTAGTTTTTAAGAATGGTTCAGTGGAAGCAACATTATGTGTTATTGGTACTCTCTTTGACTGGAGTGTGAATAAGTTAGTTCCAAACAGCAGGCAAATCTTTTAGAATTTTTCTCGTTACTATTTTTGTTCCTGAAGTCCCTTTAAACATAGTTTGATTTTGTACACACTGTTTTATACCCAGGGTTTCGACTTGCCTTTCAGGAAACTTTTCCTCACAGACTTTGGGGCCCCAGCTAAGGTGGAGCAGTGTAGCATGGACGGCAGCAACAGAAGCAGGATAGTGGAAAACCAGACGGATCGACCCACAGCCCTGACTCTTGACCTGGTCAGGAAACTGGTCTATTGGGCCGACGTCCATCTGGAATACATTGCAGTTGTGGACTACAATGGGAGAAATAGACGCACTGTTATACAGGGGAGCTTTGTAAGTATAGCTTTACACGTAAATTACTGTCAATGTTGTTTCAGTAGTGTGTGTATGAGGTAAGCCAAACTTTATTTTTTTTTCCCTGATAATATACTCCCATTTCAAAGGCATCACGTAAGGATTACATTTAGGGGACATGCAAATATGTTTACTTTGGAATCATTTGAGATGATATTGAATTTGCTGTAAAGGAATGCCATGCCACCTCTGCTTGGTCTGACAGCTCCCTCTTCTCATCACTTATTCTCACTTCCCCAGGTGTCCTACCTTACTGGATTATCACTCTTTGAAGATTATTTGTTTGCAGCCTTCTCAGAGACCTCCAGAGCCAAAGTAGACATTTTGCAGATAAACAGGTTTAATTTCACAGACTTTCAAACTATTGCAACCATCGAGAATGTAACAGGAATACGAGTGCATCATAAACTCATACAAACAACAGGTAAAAAGTGTAATGTGTTATTCTACTCTTTACTTCATTTTTTAAACAATACATGTGTCACTGCCTGTGTGTGTGCAGGCCAGTGTGCTCGAAAAAGTTTGCCAACTGACAGTGTTGTTATGCATCAGCGGTACCTTAAGTACGCTATTCTGACAATTGTTTTTATTTATGACTTAAAGATTGCCATTACTCCTACAATATAAATAGCAAGTGAGATTAATCGATAACTTCTTAGCCATTCATTTCCTTTTGGATTTTATTGAAAATATCTCTCTAAGTCTCCCTCTCTGTCTCCATGTCTCTCTGTCTCTTTCTCTGTATCTCTCTCTGTCTTCTTGTCTCTCTGTCTCTCTCTCTCTCTCTGTCTCTGTCTCCATGTCTCTCTGTATCTCTCTCTGTCTCCTTGTCTTCTTGTCTCTCTCTCTCTCTCTCTCTCTCTCTCTCTCTCTCTCTCTCTCTCTCTCTCTCTCTCTCTCTCTCTCTCTCTCTCTCTCTCTCTCTCTCTCTCTCTCTCTCTCTCTCTCTCTCTCTCTCTCTCTCTCTCTCTCTCTCTCTCTCTCTCTCTCTCTCTCTCTCTCTCTCTCTCTCTCTCTCTCTCTCTCTCTCTCTCTCTGTCTGTCTGCAGTGAGGAGCCATGCTTGTGAGCCAGATCAGTCTGGGAGGAAAGGAGGCTGCTCACACATGTGCTTGCTCAGCGGAACGTACAAATCCGGATCATGCCTTTGCCCTACAGGCTTGGTCCTGGCCAGCGATGGCAAATCCTGTAAAAGTAAGCATAGTGCAACTTATGGTCACTTATAATGACGGGGTAACACAGATTCCCTTTCTTTGGTGGAATTCCGTTTTTTCTTGTTGATGTCATCGCACCTCCCCTACATAGTGACATGTGTATGAAATATCTCTCCATCATTTTGTAATCAAGTATTTACTTGCAATTTGTAATTGAAACTAGTAGGTCACATCCCAATGTTATAAATTGTTTTATTTATTTTTTCGGTGTTGAACAAAATGACACACACACTCGTACACACACACAGATCCATGATCCATGTGCTCAAACAAATCCATTTGTTTGTCTTCAGAGTATTCCTCTGCCAGTTCTAATAAGCACCCGAGTCAATCCAAACAACATTTCAGCCAGTCAGTAATGAATTGTAAACAGCCATCTAAATCTCTTTTTAAGACTGCCTCAGTTCCTTTCACTGTTGCCTTGTCTCACAAAAACACAGATAATTAATCACATTGATTTCAGAAACCCTGATCAACATCACTAATTATGGTTTGAGTTATGATGATACATTTAGCTTTTTCAAATGCAGTATCTAATGAGTGAATCATACGTGTGTCAATGTAATATACTAAGTTGACAGATGTGTTACAGTATTCTATGTTTTTGCCTTGCAGAGCCCATCAATGAGGTGTTTCTCTTCTATGGGAAAGGGAGACCTGGGGTCATACGAGGACTGGACCTGAATAATAAGTCAAGGGTTCAGCCCATGCCACCAATCGAGGGTCTGGTGAACCCACGGGCCATCGACTTCCATGCCGAGACCAGGCACATTTACTTTGCAGACAGCACCAGCTTCCTGATTGGCCGGCAGAGACTTGACGGGTCACGTCGAGAGACGATCCTAAAGGATGGTCCGTTATTTTATGTTTATCTTCATGTTTTTTCCAACATTTCTGAGTTACAGACCAATGGCCCTGCGTTTCGAGAGTTTTGAGGAAACGAGAGGAAATTCTTTGACCAAAACAACTAGTCTATACTGCAATTAATCACTTGGCATTTTGCTGTAATGTATATACTGTACTTGCTCTTTTTTAATTTGCAATGTGTTGAAGTTGTATCCTGGAATTAGGTCAACCTTTAATTCTCAAATGTGATTATGTAAGCACCATTATTGCGTGGCTGTTGTTTTCAAGTGTGTATGTGTGTATGTGTGTTTGTGTATATATCTATATATGTATGTATGTGTGTGTTTTCTGTGTGTGTGTGTGTGTGTGTGTGTGCTTATGATGAATTTCTCACAGGACTACACTTTGGGGTTTAAATTACATTAATAGGAACCTTGAGACATTGATGGATTACTATGAGGCAGGATCAAGAGAAGATACCAACAACTATCTTCTCTTTCTCTGTTCTCTTTTCACTACATCCCAGACCTGGATAATGTAGAAGGAATTTCAGTGGATTGGATAGGGAACAACATCTTCTGGACCAATGACGGCTATAGGAAAACAGTCAGTGTTGCCAGACTGGAAAAAGCTGCACAGACCAGAAGAACTCTCCTGGAGGCAGATCTTTCTCACCCCAGAGCCATCGTGGTAGATCCACTTCACAGGTGAGAATGTGTGACGCTTGTGTCAGATGTGCTTGCCACGGATTATCCTCAAGGTGTTTTTCTATTTCCCTGTTTTTAGTTTGTGACAAATGTCTGCTTAGTTTCCCCCTCTGTCTGGGTATATGTACACATGATAAGACTTGAGATTAGCCCTTCTGCCCCAGTGCAATGAGGTGTCAGTCCTCAGGGAGGCGGCAGGGGCTGTACTTTAACAGTAAGTCTCTACTAAGCAGAGCACTTGAAAAGTGTGAGTACACCAAAACATTTCCTCGATGAACATCTAGAAAAGACATGCCGCAAACGAAAATCTAACCATTTCGTTAAAGTTGGAAATATTTAAAATCGGTTTGAAAAAGAAATCACAGAATACAAATCGAATGCTCATGTAAAATGTCTCGGAAAGTACTTTGAGTGTTTTTAAAGTGGATCGCCAACCGCACTGCGTTTCAGTTGGATCTACTGGACAGACTGGGAGGAGGATGAGGTGAACGACAGCGTCGGCAAGATAGAGAGAGCCTGGATGGACGGCACCCACCGCCAGGTCTTTGTCTCCACAGACATGCTGTGGCCAAACGGAATCACCTTGGACCACGACTCCAGCACCATGTTCTGGTGTGACGCCTACTATGACCACATTGAGAGAATCTTTCTCAACGGAAGCCACAGAATGGTAAGTGGAATAGTGATTGTTCTCTACTGAGAGCACTAAGAGCATACTGTCATAAAATAGATCAAAAACAGTGGCCTGAGAGTAAAATACATCGCATTCTAACCTTGACTATAATGGATGGCTATCCATTTTTGCTTGCTTACAAACTGCAGTTACAATGCCTGTCCATTTAAATCTCCCTCACTGTTAATGTTCTCTCTCAAAAGGTGGTGTACAAAGGCAAAGAACTGAGCCATCCCTTTGGAATCTCTCAACACCAAAACCATGTATTCTGGAATGATTACACGAGTGGGTCCATTTTCCAGCTGGATTTGCTGTCAAAGCAAGTTGCTTTATTGAAAAGCGAGAGGCCTCCTCTGTTTGGGCTTTGTGTTTATGACACACAACAACAGCAGGGTAAATGCAATCATTATTGCTTTAGGACTTGTTGTTTAATACATTGTGTTCTTGTCAAGATGTTGGAAAAAGACAGATGACAGGATATTTAACAAAACTGCACAAGAGAAAATGTCTCCATTGTAATCCATTGGCAGTAGAAATCATGCTAAATTGGAGAGCCATTAAAATTATTTCTGTCTAACAAAATAAATTGTTTAGTTTTCAGGACACAAACATTAAAACAAGAAACGTAATTTAGTTCTAGGTTTTTCAAAATTTTTCAATCTTTCAACATTATATTCTACGGTTATCTCTCATGTTTTGACTCATGGATATTTTCTCTATGTAAGAGTGTCCAAGCTGAGAACAAAATGGAGCCCAGAAGAAAGTGTTCTGGCCAGCTAATAGCATATACAATTAAGCTATTCTTAATTGTGAAATTCCAGTCAAAATGTAATTGCACATTTTAGAAGTCCTCTGCAAAATGCAACTATCAAGTACAACTGTTTTGGCTAGCAATCTCGCCTGTCTCACTCCTCAAGGTACTGAATATTGTTCACCAACCTGTTAACAATAGTTGATAGAAACCCAGACAAAATCACAATGTTGACATGTAAGGATCCATTTTTTATAAAAGGGTCAAAATAGATCACAGCACCAAAAGCCCAAAATAATCGTGTGTCAAATATTTTGTGAATTACAGTAAGATGTGGAAAGATATGTTTTAATTAAGCTATAAAAGTTAGAGCACCATGGATTAATTTGAACTGTTTGCTTTTTAGGTGAAAATGCATGCCGGATAAATAATGGAGGCTGTGGTAGTTTGTGTCTTGCCATACCAGGTGACAGAGTTTGTGCATGTGCTGACAACCAGCACTTGGACACAAATAACAGGACATGTTCATGTAAGTCAAGTATTCTAAGACAAGTTGACATTTGACAGTGAAAATTGCAAAGACAACCTCAATTGAATGTCTGATATGTCCTCACTGACTACGCATACAAACAAAAATGAATGTTCTCTGTGTCTTTCTCTGTGTGTGTGTGTGTATAGCCGCGCAGACGGCCTCAGAGTTTCAAGCATGTGGTAGTGATGAATTTCAGTGTAAAAATCACCGCTGCATCCAGGCTTCTTGGAAGTGTGACGATGAAGACGACTGCCTAGATGCTAGTGACGAAGAAGCAAACGTCTGCTGTATGTCACACGGCTGCACCGAGCTCCGCATTGAGATACCAGAAGCTTTATCAGATACAGTCATTTTTAATTAATACCATTTTTTTTTTTACTTCAGATAACCGTAGTTGCCCTGCAGATCACTTCAAGTGTCTTACTAACCGCTGCATCCCTAAGAAATGGCTCTGTGATGGAACGGATGATTGCGGGAGTAATGAGGATGAATCTAACGTTACCTGCTCAGGTATTCGACTGTATGGTTTTAAAAACCTTCAATAAGGCTCAATGTAGAAGTAATTACATATAACAGTGTCTAGAATTTGCTCTGACGTACATTATGACTTGGGATTATTGTTCCAGCTCAGTCGTGCCAGGACCATCACTTCTCCTGCTCCAACGGGCGATGTATTCCTGAGTCATGGCATTGCGACAGGGAGGACGACTGTGGTGACCACTCAGATGAGACGTCAGCTTGTGGTAAGCTTCTGGACCAGTCTGACTCACTGAGTTCACCTTCAGTTGAAGTTAAGGCTCAACCCCAAAAATTACAATATTTGTTGATGTGCTGACAAAGTTATCTTTGTGAAATGTTCAGTACATCGATATATATATATTTATTTTTTTCTCTGGCTTTTAGGTTGATCAAAGGAAGTCTTTGGTTTGGTGTTTATGAATTCCCATTCTATTGTTGACTCCTGCTTGTGCTTCCATTGATTTTCAGATTTCCCGTCTTGTGATCCATTCTCTCAATTCAGCTGTTCCAGCGGGAGGTGCATTAGTATGAAGTGGCACTGCGATTCAGGTAAGTCATTATTCAACAATACTTTGCGAAGGTTGAGGAGTCGCTGTTTTGTTCTTCCATCACTTTCTTGTCAATGGCTGAATGTCTGGGATGCTGAGTCAGAGTTGTAGTTATAAGGCGTTTACCCACTTCAGAGGAAATTGATTTACCAGACATACCAGCAAATCTTGTTCAAGCAAAGTTATTTCCCACTGATTCATTGTGTGAACAATGTATTTTTGCAAAGAGCGATGTACTTTAAATCATCCTCTTATGAGTAGTATCACGAACGCACTCTTCTGTGCTGTTTTTGATCTGACTTATCTTTTGATCCCTCATTTATGCATCAGGGTAGTCATGAGCATGTTCAGATGGGGGGGATCCCTTAAAAGTCACAGTATACCCACCTATCAAGACACGAATATACTCAATGTCTTTTTCAGTATTTCATAACCTCCCCTCCTCCTCCTCCTCCTCCTCCTCCTCCTCCTCCTCCTCCTCCTCCTCCTCCTCCTCCTCTTCCCTTAATACAGACGATGACTGTGGGGATGGGAGTGACGAGGTGGGCTGTGCCCATGCATGCTCCAGTGCCCAGTTCCAGTGTGCCAGCGGGAAGTGTATAGCTGCCCACTGGGTCTGCGATGGAGATGATGACTGTGGAGACCACAGCGATGAGAATGTCACGTGTCATGAGACAAGTCAGTTGGACGGAGTTGGGCTTACAACTCCCCCTATTCCTGAGCACGCTGGTCTTACATTAGAAAACGTCTGTGTCTTGTATCATTTGTGACAATATTTACTGTTTTAATATGTAATGTTTTACGAAGTTGTTTCCTGTCATTATACTTATATGACTTAAAAAGGTGTTCTACAATCCTTATTTACCCGTTTACCATTTAACCATTTGTCCTCCGTGTCTCCCTCCAGCAGAAGAATCATCCGAAGACTGTCACAGGGATGAGTTTCACTGCCGTGAGGACGGGACATGTCTCCCTGATCGCTGGCTGTGTGACGGGGACAAGGACTGCGAAGACGGGAGTGACGAGACAAACTGCGAAGGCTCCGGCAGACTATGTGACCCTCAGACCAAGTTTACGTGCAAGACATCAGGTAAGTTCGACTGCAGTTACACCAGTTGGTGTAGAAAGTTGTGTACCGTAAAGACAACTTGACTATGTAGATTTAGGACTTATAAAGTGGTTTGTTGGTGTGCATCCAAAACACTGTCCAATTCTATAGCTTTGCATTCATGTAAATATGAATCATTAAGGTGTTGCCGAGCGCCCTCCCTTCAATAAAGAATTGTTTTATGGCCCTTTACACAATGTATTTATGATGGTAATGTGGAACGTTTGGGGGTATATTGACCTACATGACTCCTAAAATAGTTCCACATGTCTAGTAATTCAAAGCAGGCCGGAGTGTTTTCAGAGTGAGTAGGATGAGGGTGCACTGGGATGTTATCTTGTGGTGATTCATGTGATTCTGTGTTCGGGAACATCGCACATGAGAATCTTTGGTTTACTCAAATGTCAAACGTTAAGGTCATCCCATGGGTGAGAGTAAATCATTCAGTCTTCATGCTGGTACAACGTTTAAACCAAAAAAAAATGAGTGATGTGAAAGTTTGTACTATTTTTATAAGGATGGTTATAATAATAATAATACATTTAATTTTAATTTTATGACCAGGCACAAGCGTATTGATTACTTCCCACAACAGTAAAACCATGACATTTAACATTGCAATTACATGTAAAGTGAGGGCGACCCACCGAAAATAATACAATGCAGGTTCCAAGATATTTTATGGAATTTGATTTGTACATTTGGATTTACCAAACGCTGGCATCAGAAAAGTACTTTTATAGGGTACAGAGAAATATTAGTCAAATAGGAATACTTTTTGTATGAAAAGACCATACTCTCTGTGTCCAGCACAGTAGTTATAGCTGATAACTGAAAGATGCATGCACTTACAACACAGAACCTTGTTTGTTTTCAATTATTCCTTTTTTTTAATGGCCTAAACCTTAAAATCACCTTAAGGTTGGCTGATGCCTGGCTGCACTAATAATGTTACCTCATTTCCTGAGGCCTGAATCCCTTCTCCTTATAGTTAACTCAAACCTGAACTCTCATTTGTCATGTTTACCTCTCAGTTCCAATCTGTTATGTGATGAAGACAATGTTCCATCCGTCTCTTCACTAAAAAAGCGACTAAGTTCAGATGTGTTCTGGATTTATAAAGTATTATCAATCTGCAGATCGGAAGAGAAAACCAGACCTCTGACAACAAATAACAACACAACACCATACTAAGCTCTCAATCATGCCTCTCTCAGCTCTGAAGGCCAGAGGATGGTGTTTATAGTGAATAGAGAAAAACAAAGATGACATGAAGCCAATAGGTATGTGTTATTATAGGCAGGCAGATACTACATCATAGAGCTGTGACTGTCATCAGAACACTATAGATTAAAGTAGATAATAGCTGATCTACTGATTGTGATTAACATAGCACATAGAAAATCCCATTTATTCTACAATTGGCAACAAAGACAGTATATGGTTGGTCAGCTTTTCTACTCAGAATCTAAAAACGTATTGTATCACAAGAAAGGGCATGAAACACTTTACTTTTATGCACTGTGGCTTTGTTTACATTTTATCGGTTTATTGCTCAAATCAATGTAGTTTTTCAGTTATTTTATCTTTTTTTTCCATCCCTTTCAGATTTGATTATATGATTTTTTCCATCACTCTTTCTGTGTGAATTCAGACCGTGACTTCTGTGAGGATTTCTGAATCTTCATGGCTTCTGCCAGTTCAGACGGAACAAAGTAAATCCGAATGCTGGATGTGTAAAGTGTAAAGGTCACATTTAGGAGTATGGCTGTCCTTTGAATTTATATTCTTTATTTTGGTATTAACATGGCAGAACATTCTCACAAAGACAATGAATTGAAACGTTTCCATTGTTTCCGCCTAAAGGCAAGTGCATCATTAAGAACTGGGTATGTGATGGTGACTATGACTGTGAGGACCAGTCTGATGAAGAGGCTTGTGAAGTTTTTGTCTGTAAGCCCCCCAAATACCCCTGCGCCAACGATACCTCCACCTGCCTGAAGCCCGAGAGCATATGCAATGGCCAACTAGACTGTGCTGACCACTCCGACGAGGGGCATTCATGTGGTAAATATTTTGATTCCATCCTTATCATCTTTGGAGTGAGTGGTTTTCCTCCACCTAAATGACCAGCAGATTTAGTTTGACAGTTTGAACAATTTTATTCCCCAGCAGTGCTTTTGGCACCGTTTATCTTCTTGTTCCCATCTTAAGGGAAAGCAGGGAAAATAACAAACTTGTGAAACTGAATATGATATAATACTTGCTGACCTGGCTCTAAGCTTTTCATTGGAAAAACTCCAAACTATTCAGAATAGACAGTGTAGGCACATGAACCGGCAAGGGGATTTTGCAAGCAGAGATTGCCGACCAATTGTATGGGATCCAGCTTTGAGAATAGTTGATATAGTTCACCTACTGAAGACAGTGGTAAACAAGAAGGGAGTCAGATGGCTGAGCGGTGAGGGAGTCGGGCTAGTAATCTTAAGGTTGCCAGTTCGATTCCCAGCCGTGCCAAATGACGTTGTGTCCTTGGGCAAGGCACTTCACCCTACTTGCTTCGGGGGGAATGTCCCTGTACTTACTGTAAATCGCTCTGGATAAGAGCGTCTGCTAAATGACTAAATATAAATGTAAGAAAATTTCTTATTCAATACATTTCAGTTTAATGATGCAGGTTAAGCAACCTTTGTATTCCCCCCCACACATCCTCTCCCATCTGATATTCATCTCTAACTATGCATTTGAGTTGGAAAAACACATTCAAATTCTTTTTTTCACTTACCTCTCAAAGGGCATAGTAAATTTGAGTGTTTTTCCACGGTTCCTCTCATCTCGTAGAAGACTGTCTCCTGAGGAACGGCGGCTGTAGCCACCAGTGTGCTGTGGCCCCGGGGAAGGGGGTGGTGTGCGCCTGTCCCCTGGGGCTCCGTCTCAGCCCAGACAACAGGACGTGTGAGGCGGTAGACTACTGCTCCCAGCACCTCAGGTGCAGTCAAGCGTGCGAGCAGTACAAAACCACTGTCAAGTGCTCCTGTTACAAGGGCTGGAGGCTGGGTCTGGATAGGGAGACCTGCCACAGCACAGGTAACTTCAAACTGTCATTGCTGACATGACTTTACCCTCTCTTCTGGAGAAAAACAGCTATCCCCAAAGCAGTAGCCTGTTGGCAAACGCTGATATAATGCTAAATTGCACATGGGGGTGGCTGGTGCTCTTCTAAAAATGGGACTGGTTTTAAAAGGTTCCGAATGTATTTAAATCATGTGTGCATTTTTTATGGGTAGTGGGAGATAGCTTTAAACATGAAATTCTGTTTGTAATCATTTTTCTTTAAGAAAATCACATTCAAATGAGCGAAAGACAATTGACGGAACGGTGTGTGTGTGTGTGTGAACAATACCAATCATGTTTTTCATGTTTGGACTAATTTCTCTGTGATTTGTCAGATTCCTTTGAGGCTTTCATCATCTTCTCTATCCGCCATGAGATCAGGCGCATAGATCTTCACAGAAGAGACTACAGTCTCCTAGTGCCTGGTTTGAGAAACACCATTGCCTTAGACTTTCACTTCAACCAGAGTCTCCTTTACTGGACTGATGTGGTTGAGGACAAAATCTACAGAGGGAAGCTTGTCAACTCCGGAGGTAAATGCATATCTGTATCACCTAAAGCAGTGCCAGTAGTTACATGTAGCAGAGGCGTTATAAAAATACTCTCTTAATGTGAGCTGCAAGGTCTTTTTTTTACGTACAGGGCAATTTGAAGTGTTTTGGTACTTATCAGAAATCAGGGGTTTCTCCATGTCTCTTCAGACTCTTAAAACTCACCAGCTCCATTACCCCACTCTAATAAGATCCCATCTGGTGCTGGTACCTGGAGAATATCTGAGGAATGACAGTTCACTATCCATGCTGTGGTTGATTACAAACAGCTGGATTAGGCTGTTTAGGGGATTGTTGATTGAGCCAGGGAGCTGCCCCAAATTATTTGTTACTTCTACTCTGAGCTCCTCTGGAACGGTTTCTATAACGGAATATTTTAGCCAAGGTCATTCTTATTGTACACTCAGTCCAAGTGCCGGAATTATTTGTTAGTTTCTTATTGAATAATGTATTCCTTTTTTGGGGTGGGTGGTGCACAGGTGTTTCAGGGATAGAGGTAGTGGTTCAACATGGATTGGCTACACCGGAGGGTCTTGCGGTTGATTGGATAGCAGGGAACCTATACTGGATTGACAGCAACCTAGACCAAATAGAGGTGGCCAAGCTGAACGGCGAGTTCCGCAGCACGCTGATCGCTGGGGGGATGGAGCATCCTCGAGCCGTCGCTCTGGATCCTGACCATGGGTTGGTTCTCTACAATGCAGTCTGAACCTGTGTAAATACTGTGATCCCAACACTTCACCAAAAAAAGCACCAAAAACTAAGAACAAAATTGACTGCTTACACCAGCTTGTTTGTGCTTAGAATAATGTTCTGGACAGACTGGGGTGCCACCTTCCCCAGGATTGAGGCTGCATCAATGAGTGGGCAAGGGCGCCACATAGTCTACAAAGACATGGAGACTGGAGCCTGGCCCAATGGCCTCACCCTGGACCACTTGGAAAAGAGGATTCTTTGGACTGATGCCAGGTAAGTAGATCACATTCCACATGGAGGGATGTGGAGTTTATATCCAATCAACTTGATTGTAATGTCTATTAAACAATGCCTGTATTCTTCTGAGTAGGTCCGACGCTATATACTCAGCACTGTATGATGGGACCGACGTCATTGTGGTTCTCCGGGGCCATGAGTACCTCTCACACCCCTTCGCTGTCTGCGTGTACGGGGGCAGTGTGTTCTGGACAGACTGGAGGACGAACACTCTGTCCAGGGCTAATAAATGGACTGGCTCCAATGTGACAGTGGTGCAGAAGACCAGTGCTCAGCCTTTTGATCTGCTGATCTACCATCCCAGCAGACAGCCTCATGGTAAACATGATGTCATTTATAGATTTGTACCGTACAGTACTTAACCGAATGAAGAGCCTGCCGTCTCTGGTTATGGATGCTATATTTTGCTTTTGTCTCCTTTTGTCTTTCTTGCGTGATATTTTTCCTTTCACAGAAACGCTTTTCAGTTTCTATTTCTCTGACATAGAATAAACCTGCTCCAGTTTGTCATGGGAGACTGTTTGTTTCAGTCTTTACAGAAGAGACATGACCCAACAGCTGTCAGTATGGTTTGATTTAGCTTCTGTCAAACATGGACAATTGTTGATGATATGACAGAACAATGGAAATGATAATAATTGGTTCAGTATCACATTTCAGTCAAATGTTCCTTGGTGTGTCTGATGCGCTCATGCTTGCATGTGTTCTAATGTGCTTGCAAGTGCATGCATGCCTTCAGATTCTAAAAACAGCATCCTTTGTATCTTCCTCCTCTTTCTAACTGTCTCCCTTTTGCTGGAAGCCCCCAACCCCTGTGAGAGGAACCAAGGTCGAGGACCCTGTTCTCACCTGTGCCTTATCAGTTACAATCACACGGCGTCCTGCACCTGTCCACACCTCACTCGACTCTCCGCCGACAACAGGACGTGCCTCAGTGAGTCTACAGTACACTCAATCCTCGACAGAATCCGCCACACTCCCAACTTGGCCTCTAGACTGTACACACTCTCCACAAAGTGTTTTTATGTTGTAACTCTTACAAAAAGTGAAAAATGGGCCGGGTTCGAGGTTCAGGGCAGAGTGATTATGTTAGCATAACATGCACAGCATGTAGACTGCATAACTGACACTTATAGGAGACTTATAGGAAAGGAAATAGGTAAGAAATTGTCTGGGAGATGGAGGAAGCCTTGACCATGCTTCACTCAGTGCAACTTGAGTTCAACAATAACAGTATATTTGAGTCCACACAAGGATAACCACACAATTCTCTCATCAGAGCCATGTAGCTATTTTGACAAGTTCCTATTCACAAGTTTTTAAAAGTTTCTCTCTCTCTCTATATATATATATATATATATATGCTGATGTTGGGATTTTGTTGTTTCCTTCTCCAACAGCAGTGAGAAGGTTCCTTCTGTATGCCACACGCAGTGAGATCCGTGGGGTGGACACCGGCAATCCCTACCTGAACATCATCACGGCCCTGACTGTCCCCGACATTGATGAGGTCACAGCCGTGGACTACGACGCAGCGGCTTCCGAGGAGAGGATCTACTGGGCCGATGTCAAAGCGCAGGCCATCAGAAGAGCTTTTATCAATGGGACTGCCTTAGAAACGGTTGTGTCCGGAGGTACAGAGTGGTTTGGTTTACAGTTTACCACTATAAGTACCTTCTGTAAACCCTGTATACTTGTTTATTTGCATGTATCTAACACACATTTGTTGTATGTTTTTAAGGTCTTACGAACGTGAGAGGGCTTGCAGTTGACTGGCTTTCAAGGAACATGTACTGGATAAGCTCGGAGAATCATGAAACACAAATCAACGTGGCTCATCTAGACGGGTCTTTCAGAACTTCTGTTGTTCACGGAATCGATAAACCAAAGTGCCTCGTTCTGCACCCATCTAAGGGGTAAGATGTAGAAAATCTGGTTGTTGTGGTTTTTTAAGTCCTTTCAAGTTTCACCCTTTGTAAAGAACAGGCTGTCAAGTAATGGAGTAACTAGGGAATTTGAAAGAAAATTTGTTTATCTTGCATTGTTGATTGGTTTTTCTGCTATCTAGGAAAATGTATTGGACAGATGGCAATACAGTAAACATGGCAAACATGGATGGAAGCAATAGCAAGATTATTCACCAAAACCAGAGAGAACCAGTTGGTAAAGTCAAAGACTCATTTGTTGCCATAGCAAACTATGCAAAAAAAACTGTTCGGTCTTTGCTGTCTGAGATTCTGCTTATGTGTGGACATACTGTTTTCCCATTCTCAGCAGCACATTATGTCAGAGTCCTGTCCTTCTTTGTCTCTACCTCATATATTCATTAGAAAATAATGTCTGTGTATTGGCTAACTTCCTATACAACAACATATCCATTTATAATTCCCCATTTATGTGGTCTAATGTCAATGCTTCTGTCCTAGGCCTTTCAATAGACTACACATCTGGAAAGCTGTACTGGATCAGCACAGGCAACGGCACAGTCAATAAGTGTAACCTGGATGGCAGTGGTCTGGAGGTGTTGGAGTCCATGAGGAAACAGCTGGTTATGGGCACTTCCCTGGCCATTATGGGTGAGTAGTTTAAACCATGAAAGATTTCCCCTTGTGTGAAGCCTCTGACATGATGTAGAAGAGGGTCATTCATGTTGTTTATCTAAATCTTGATTGCTATGAAGACTTTGGGTTGTTTTTATGAACTATTTGTATCATGTGGGAAATTACCATGAATTAACATTAATTCAAATTTAAACCAAATGACCCTCATGTATATAATATTATTACAACCATTTGGTTAGAGTTTGATTGATTTAAATGAGTTCCGTGGAAAAGTAATGCAATTATGTTCCTATATATCAAATGACAAGTTGTGTCTAAGCTTTACCATTTACAGTTTACTACAATAGCTTAGCTATCTGCCTTTGCACAACAGGAAGTTAATTGTTTAAAGGAGTGTTGAGTGGATAACCGACTGGATTTATAAGAATACGGACGCTAATTTACTAACTTTAAATTGAAACAATTCAGAGACAGCCATGTCTTTTTATTAATGCAATTCAATAACGGGCTGTCAAACTTTACAGTGTCCTTGGTAGGTCCTGAAGTCTCAATGGACACTTAGCTTTTACTGTTAGCGAATGTGGCAATTCATTAAAAAGATGATGAGAAATAAACAATGCAATTAGCAAGGAATGCACTCAATCCACTGTTTTAAAACCTGCTACTTTACATGGAGTACGACCTTGTTTAAGGCCGTCTTTTCAAAGGAAGAATTTCAAGAATACCAAGAATTTCTTAATTGTCAACATGGTGGGAACTCGTAATGATTGAAAGGGTACATTAATGCGTTTACCATAAAATATATATGGACCTCTTTCTAGTGGTTGTTATCGCATAGAATCAATTATCATCAATGATGAACTTCACTGATCTTTTTTCTGTCCAGTTACTGTGGTCCTCCTCAGTGGCACCACCCATTGTGACTTGGTTCAATTGATGTCCCTGCCAGGTTGACTGTAGGCTTGTTCAGCCATTTATCTGTAATCTGTACAAGTACATACTTAGAAGTATTTTTTTTATTGTTCCACATGAGACCAGTTGATGCGTTCAAAAAAAGAAAAACCTTGGTTCAAGGTTGGCCCTGCGTCAGTAATTTCCTAGCCCAGACTCAATTCAATATGTGTCTGGCCTCTTTTGTGGAGCTCTCACTATGTATAATAGGATAGGGAAGGTGTCACATGGCCTGGTTCTACTAGTTTCCTCCCAGGACTCGAGCCCTTGAGACTCAGCATGGAAGAATGAACTCCAGCTCCTGTGTCTCTCGCTGTCTCATATCACATGCTGTGGAGGATAAGAAATCTCAAAGTCCCAATTCTCTGAACAAAGCTCCGCATGTAGCCTATTTTATCAGGATCCCATGAGTCAGCCTACTGTATTCCTGCAGCAGGGGAATACAGCAAGGGCAGAGAATGGAGGTTTACACGAACCACTGTAGCCTACAACTAACACAACCATTCACTGTAACATGGGTCATGGGATGTTACTGCAGCTGTTCTGGTTCTGAACTACGTATTGAGTGTGACAACTAACACAACCCTTTTTCTGTAATGAAGATGTTTGATTCATTAAGTCTTTTACAATGTAACTTTGGTCCATTATCGATTTTTTTTTTTTTTATGCCGCTGTGTGATTGTAGAAATAAACTTGGATTGATAGTAACAATATCTGCAGGCGACAAGCTGTGGTGGGCTGCAGACAGTTCGGCCCAGTTGGGGACTGTTACTGAGAGAAGTGGCCTAAATTTTACTGTACTACGAAATAAAACAACTGGGATTGTCAACATGAAGATGTATGACAGCGACATCCAGCGAGGTAAGACAGATTACTGACAACAAATTCCAAATATTCCCACCCTACAAATTCTGATTCTGTATGTCTGAAATGTCACTCTCTTCATTTAAGTGTAGATGTAATAGACATTTGCATATCTATCTAACTTTCAAGTGAAATTGGACTGCAGATGGTGACTGGCAGTGGCAAGCCACAGATTTTTCAATCTGTTCATAGGTTACTGACAGTATCATCCATATTAATGCCAGCTCTTTTACCAAAATTGCCGTGGAGCCCTTAAACGCCCCATTAGCATTGAAAATGGCAATTAAGGTGTCTTAAAGGTAAATCTTTTTACTCCCTCTTCAAACTTCCACAGAGCGATTAGCTACTTCATTTATCTCTTTGACACCGACCACATGGGAAACGGGGCACGTCTCATTACTCAGCTTCAAATGAGCTAGTCTAGGTGTCTGAAAATGAGGAGCCCGCTGAATGCTTCAAAGCTGCTCTATTTCTCAAACACACATGCGCCAACGTGACTCTCGCACTCTCTGTATCAAAACGCCCGCACTCAACATTAAGGCCGTAATCCGTCCACTTCTGAAGTGTCTCTGGGCGGATCATTAGTCAAGTTGCGATGGCGAACGAGTACAGCGGTAGCTTCCTCTCTCCCTTCATCTGTCTAGGGAGAAATCTGTGCCAGGTAAACAACGGTGGGTGTTCTCAGCTGTGCCTGCCCACCTCCGAGAACTCTCGGAGCTGCACCTGCACCCTGGGCTACAATCTCCGGCGAGACCGGGCTTCATGCGAAGGTAACCGACCACTCCAGGAGATCCTCACCGAACACTTTAAAGGCTGTGAATTTGTCTGCGGTTGACAATTAGTGTGCTTTGTGTTTCCAAGGCCTCGGGCCGTTCCTGATGTACTCCGTGCATGAGAGTATCAGGGGGATTTCTCTGGATCCCGGCGACAAAACAGAGGCCCTGATGCCGGTGACAGGCACACAGTTCACAGTAGGGCTGGACTTCCATGCTGGTGAATGTCAAGCTTTCTTGCCCCTTTTGTTTCCAAAGCGAAACAAAGCTCTTTTATTTGTTAAGAGGCTTTAGTAATGAAAAAGTCTGTTCGTATTTGCCTCTTGATGTCAATAGGGAACGACACTGTGTACTGGACGGACTTGGGCTTAAACAGGATATCCAGAGTCAAGAGAGACCAGACCTGGAGAGAGAACATAGTCACCAGTGGTATTGGACGGGTGGAAGGGATTGCAGTAGACTGGATTGCAGGTCGAGTCACTGCTGTTTATCAAGTCCTCTTAACTCTTCTACAGAAATACCATCTCATGCATCTCACATAAGCTCAACTGGTTATCACTGATCCCAGGTAATATCTATTGGACGGACCACGGATTTAATCTGATTGAGGTTGCTCGTCTCAGTGGCTTGTATCGCTCAGTGGTGATAGCTGAAGGACTTGACCAGCCCAAAGCCATTGCTGTGCACCCAGTGAAAGGGTGCGTACAACAATATTGCTTTCATCCTCACTTAGAAGACTTCCTACTTAATATATCTATGCCTGAATATAACATTTGTACATGTTACTTACAGTTACAGAAACCCTGATGAATGGAAAGCTTGGCTCTCTTCACTGTTTCTATAGCAGCCATGCAGTAGTGTATCAGATGCAATAATGGCAGAGGGTTACATTTACATTTACATTTAGTCATTTAGCAGACGCTCTTATCCAGAGCGACTTACAGTAAGTACAGGGACATTCCCCCGAGGCAAGTAGGGTGAAGTGCCTTGCCCAAGGACACAACGTCAGTTGGCATGACCGGGAATCGAAATGGCAACCTTCGGATTACTAGCCCGATTCCCTCACCGCTCAGCCACCTGACTCCCATTGAGGGTTGAGAATGAATGCTACACAATACTTACCCAGTGGTGGTACACAGCCTTTTGAATGCTAATGTTGATGCATGGAGCACATTATCATCCCCATGGTTCTTACCAAGTCATAGGAAAGCAGCAATTAAACTAAATGACAGGTTACCCTCCAATTTCACAACACAAACTAGACTATCCACTGGGCCTACTGTTGACATATTTCAAAGTCTATATTAGATTTAAGCAATCAGCTTGATTGCCATATGAGGTACATAAACACTCTGCCTGTGTGTGTGTGTGTGTATGCATGGGTGTGCATGCGTGTGTGTATGTATATGTGTGTGTGGGAGAGAGAGTGTGAGCTTGTAGCTGTGAGGTAATGAATGCGTAAGACGCTGTGAGGAATGGGGGTTAGAGGGAGACATCATTAATTAGCCTGTGCAGGTGAAGCTCAAGCTGTGCCAACTGCCTCATTCCCATTTTTCTGGGCGCCTCCGCCCTTCCCTCGCTGCTCTCATCAGCAGGAGAATCAATAGAGTGCTATCCTGTGGAATAAGCAATGGAAACACAGTCCTCTCTGCACCACGGTTAATGATTGAGAGTCTCCGAATGTGAGCTGTTCCTATCAAATAGGAATGCCGTAATGGGAGACTGTGTGTGCTGTCATTAAAAACAGTGTTGTTGGAAAGAACGAGGGGGGATTTTGATTGACATGTGAATAGTGTTTAACTTCACGTCTCACTTGGTGTAAGCCAAACCTCCTGTAATGCATTTACTAACAGATTAGAGACTAATTTCAAAATAACATTTTTGCTGATTGCCGCTCTGAGAAAATATATGCCACTCTATGTAGAACAAATTGTCTGTAAGCCTGGTTCAAGACAGGCAGTTTTTTAGGCCAGTGGAATTATAAATTCCTCTCTATAAAGACACCTGATTAAAGGTGCCTTTTAGAACAGATGGTTCTGTCTGACCTGAAAAGAGAAGTATTTGAAGACGATTCCTGAAGGAACAAAGAAAGCGTTTTTTTTAGGGAGAGACAGAGCGAGAAAGAGTGCAGCAAAAGTCAAGAAAATTCTCTGTCATTGTTTCAGGGTATCTCTGGTGTCTGTAAAGCCATCATGTCTTTCCAGTCTCTTGTGTCAAACTTTAAAATTGGCAGCTCCTACTGTCAATTGAAAAACTGCATGACATGTTCTCTAAGGCTATTGGTTGTGGACAGGTTCATGTTCTGGACAGAATGGGGCCAGAGTCCTTGTATCGGGAGGGCTCATCTGGATGGCTCAGACCAGGAAGTGCTGGTGAACTCTGGGATAGCCTGGCCCAATGGGATCTCTGTGGACTACAAGGTGTGCTCTCCTCAGCTCTTCGCAGTCGGTGTGCTTATACAGCACTTTGAATCCCACCCCACATATTTGGATCCCCCACTGATTTTAAAGAGGCATTACACTCCCACCTCTGTGTTATCTCTTGATAATGACATGGCCCAGGTTGATAGAGCTGACCTGCTTCACCCATGTTTATTTTCAAATTGCATTCTAGGAAAATAAATTATACTGGTGCGATGGGCGTACCGGCAAGATAGAGAGGATCAACCTTGAGAGCGGCGAGAGCCGAGAGATTGTACTGTCAGACGGCAGGGCGGATGTGTTCTCACTGGCAGTCTTTGGAGCTTACATCTACTGGTCTGACAGGTAATTTATTTTTCCATAAATGTTACAGTCACCAAATGGGCCATGGAAACCAGCTGCTCTCCCCAGCAACCCCCTCCCTCCCCTCCTTCCCCGCACCCCACCGGCCCTCCCCACCCCCCTTGTAGGATTAGCCACCTCCCCACGCAAGGTCACGGCACCAATCGGAGCAAAGCTCCGTCATTTGCACCGCAAAGACAGACACCTTTCCCGCTTAAATCGTACATACGTCAATGTCATGGCAAGGATAGGTCCCTTCACCTTCTGCTAGCCCAGCTGTCGGACGCAATTTAATGAGTTCTTCCATTATAAATAGCGGAGGGCAATTGATTAGCTGGTGTCAAACTTGTTGTGTTTCGCACTGTCTTCCTGTTGTGTGACAGGGCCCTCGCCAACGGCTCCATCCGCCGATGCGCCAAGAAAAACGCAACGGAAGTGGTGACCCTAAGAAGCGGTCTAGGGGTCAACTTGAAGGATGTGAAGGTCTTTAATCGAGACAGGGAGAAAGGTTGTAAAACATTTTTTTTTCTGTGTTAGTCACTTGAGAAGAATACAAAGCCTTTCCTTTAAAAAACAAGTAAATGGTAACTAATAAAAATCCGGTATATTGCAGCCTCTTGCATTACCCTCAGTAAAGATTGATTGTCCACTAATGTAACCTTTTCAATGGAGTCTGGTATTTTAGGATAAAAATTGTATTTCAAAGGGAGAGCTCATAACAGTGTATCTGATGTATTCCCGCTTTTCCCGCCGACAGGAACCAACCCTTGCGGCAGAGACAATGGCAGATGCCAGCAGCTGTGCTTCCACCAGGGCGGTGGTAGGAGGACCTGCGCCTGCGCCCACGGGCACCTGGCTGTGGACGGCCTCAACTGTCTCAAACACGACGGATACTTGCTCTACTCGGAAAGAACCGCCCTCAGGAGCGTCCACCTGTCAGACGAGAGCGACCTGAACTCCCCCGTCAGGCCCTATGAGGACCCGGCTCACTTTAGCAATATCATCGCCCTGGCCTTCCACTTCCGACAGGACTCGACAGGGACTAACCGAATATTCTACAGCGACGTCCATTTTGGGAATATACAGGTGGTCAACGACGACTGGTCTGGGCGACAGGTGGTTGTTGAGAGTAAGTCAATCGCTTTATTCTGACGTTGGTTTTTACTGCAGCCGTAGAGAGGGTGTACCGACCTATTGGGTATGACGATTTTATGCCTGTAGTCCTGTTTTTTACCTTTGTTACATGTTGTATGGCTTTGAATTTACATGAAAAGGAAATACTGTACCCTTCCCCAGCTGGCCTGAGGAGCTTTCATAAAGATGGCAGGCTCTCATGGCCTTGTGTCTGCATCACTTTTCCCAGTGTTGCCTTCATTGACATCAGGGCCCTCTGATGAGCCGGTGGAGCTGCTTAGACCAAAGATGTTAACATTCTCCTCCGATATGAAAGGTCTACCTTGATGAGAACTAATAAAGATTCACTTTATTTAAAGTGTGAAATCGGAGGAATCCCACCTAATCTCATCAGGCCTCACAGAGCCGATGTGGACATTTAGACGAAGACTCCAGACTCTTTTGTATGCAGTCTGACACAGACTTTGATCTTTCCTTCGCGTTGCCTTCACCTTACGTAATTCAGAGCTGTGTGAAGTCGTTGCTAGAATATCAGGACAGTATCTAAACCGTCCATCCAGTGAGGTGTACGGATTGTAATGTTTTGAACTCAGTGTGGTTGAGTGTCTTTCAGTTATTGATGTGTGCTGTACAACCTATTGAAAACATTTAGTCAAACATTGGAGGAAACTTGCCGGGATCAGTCCAGGGTCGGTTTAGTATTTCAATTTCCAAGTTTGTAAGTGGCTTGAGTTGTATGGGTGATCTGCATACATCAGTGTGAATGTATGGTCAGCCTAAGGCCAAAGAAGAAGTTGAAGGCTGGGGGTTGTAGTTTGTATTGACAGCTCTTTGTGTCAGTAGGGGAAGATCTATCTTTGTTAACCGCAGTGAAAGGTGATGAATAATGCACAGGAAATGATCAGAAATCCACTCTTCTCCTCCTCCAATCATTTTCCACCACACCATACAGCACCACCACGATAAAAGATACATCCTGTAAAAGACATGTTCCAGAACACAACACAAATACTTTCCTGCCCTCGAGAAATAGAGGTCTTCCTTCTGTATTATGTGTTCACCGTGCCTGGTAGCTGCGATGAGGTAAATACAGATTGTTCCTTGACTGAGCGGCAAAATAAGAACAAAGTGCTTCTGATCCTTGATCCTATGGTGTACTGTACCATTTTACCATCTCTTAGGAAAAAATGCTAAATGGAACACAAAATGAAATCTTCCGTGAGGCCTACCTTCAAATCTGCCTTGTTCTGTATTACTCAGCTTAACTGGATTGGTTTCTTTCTCTTTCTTTAATAAACATCAGATGAGGGAGAGAGGGCACATTCAAGATGAGATTCTTAATGAATCTTACTATACCAGAGCCTCTATGAGCAGAGACAGAGATAAACATTTTGATCTCAACGCGTCAATCATCAGAGACAAACAATGAACCATAATGGGTTCATTTGACAAAATCTTGCAATAATTATCCAGAATGTTACTGTTAATCCTCAACTCAAGACTTGGATGAGCATTGTTCCAATGGCAGGCAAATCTTTCCCACCTTTAAGTCGGAAATAAAATATGTCAGGAAGTGAGCACACCTGCTATCGTATGTCAAATTGATATATTGTTTTATTAGAGGACCACTGAACCCAGCCAGTCCCCTGCAGAGGGTTTAAAGGTATAGTCGTTTCTCTCCCTAATTTGCTCAGACAGCAGATCCTTGTCACTTACTGTTCTGTAGCTTCTGTGTGCAAGGCTCCATGCTGACTTGGCTCAGATGCTGTACGTTTGACCGGAAAGGAATGGAGGAGAAGATCTATCAAACTGACTGAGGGAGGGGTGGTTATGAATTAATGCGTGTCTTAAGCTTGAGCGTGCATGTAACAAAGATCCAGCATGTACGGCTTTGTCGGCACTTACTAAGACACGTCTGTCATGTACAATTGTCTTGTACACTCTTGTAGAAACTTTGTGTCTTTTTTTCCGTGCCAGGTTATAAACCGGAATTGTGGCTCGCTCACAGTAGTTAGTCTGAAACTCGTCGGTACAATTTGACTTCTGACTGTGTCTAATACCTCTCATGTTCCATTGAAATCCAGTTAATTTAGTTTAACTGCTCCTCCCTAGATGTGGGCTCGGTGGAAGGCCTTGCCTACCATAGAGCCAGGGACTCGATTTACTGGACAAGCTCCACCAGCTCCACCATCAACAGGCACAGCCTAGACCAGAGACAGCCCGGGGCTTTCCTCAGAGAGGCTGTTGTCACCATGGCAGAGGAGGACCAACCCCACGCCTTGGTTTTGGAGGAGTGCCAGAAGTAGGTGTTGTTGTTTTCACCCCCCATTACTGTACATTCTCTGGGGCCTAGTTGTTCTCATTATGCGCGGATAACAGGAACTTTCAGTGTGTTGTGATGGATGTGTAAAAGCTGCAGTCTCTACTGGTGGGACATATATATATATATATATATAAAAAAGCTTCAGCATCTTAGATCACACGTTTTGACTTTTAACACATGCTGAGTTCTCTGCTCTATAGCACACTGGGTAAGAAGCTGACTGAATGATCACAGGAAAAGTATTTCTTCACACTGCTTTAGAGTAGACCTACTGATCCCTGAAAACAAAAATGGCAGCATAAAAAAAAACGCAGTACTGTTTTTGAAATAAGTATATTTTATTGTTTATACGAATGTTTACTTTATTGTAATTCCAATTTCTGTTCATAGAAATGTATTTTGTGAAATTGGAAGTGTTGAGTGTTCACATAATAGTGAAATAACTCCTGAGCGCCTGCAGTCTTAGACAGAGGACAGGATTCAGACCTCTTTATTTGTACCCATAGTTAGATTTGGTTTGGGTTAGGGAAAGTTTAACAACATAGAAACCAAGTACAATCACATTTTCTGTAAGCTTTTTCCCATCCCAACGATGCAGGTCTTTCACACACATAAGCCCTTGATTAAGACATTTTTTAAATGTAACGTCCCAGGTTTGTGTGTCTGTGTGTGCCAGTTCTAACTGTGTCATCAATGCCGGGACATTTCTCTGCAGTGGTCAAAATTGAATTGTGTCATTATGTCCTCGATTTTCCAGTCTGATGTTCTGGACTAACTGGAATGAGCACCACCCCAGCGTTATGAGGGCTACGCTGGTGGGCAACAACATTCAGAGGATCGTCAGTACGGACGTTCTCACACCCAATGGCCTCACCGTCGACCACAAGGCGGAGAAACTCTACTTCTCTGACGGAACCCTGGGGAAGATTGAAAGATGTGAATATGACGGCTCTGAAAGACATGTGAGTAGCTAGGATTAGACTTCAAAGTTATGTCACCATTTCTTTCTGTTTTCATTATTCTCACCTAGTGCCGATGAAAGGTGTCTCACTCGGTTTTGATTATTGTTCATTGCAGCGAGAAAAGGAGTTGCTTTGTCTGAAAACTAAGACTTTGAAGCCGTTTAGCTGTCTTTGGAGTAGCCAAACTTGTTCTTGCTCCACAGCACTTTGACTACTCTCAAATAGTCAAATTGACTTTGAGCACGCTGGCTCTTGGTTCCTCTTAGTACTTAAAATATGTCAAATTGAGCAACCTTTAAGTGCCACCCTGTACAAGGACTGCTTGTGCCATCATGGCCATGCATCATCATGAATGTGGCCACTTAAGGAAACTGCCTTTTAAATGTGATGTTTTGACAGCTTAAATGTTCAAATGCTGCCATAGAGGCTGGCAAGGCTTAACGTTGGTTGTGATGGAGGTCTTTGATGCACTGCACTACAGTATTTCACAGTGTAGTGTCCTGGAACGACGGATGTGTCAATCACAAAGCCCACGATCTGGCAAGCCCAGCCTGGACACCTGGAACTAAGCCCTGGGTGCGCTATGTGGACGGTCAGGGACATGCTCCTCTTGGCATACAATATTTACCGTATGGATTTATGATGGATTCATGATGCAAAGCTCCAGCTGTCTGCCAGTCCTTCACATGTCAACACCATTACAATTCATGATGTTTAACCCCCTCTGGTTGTTTTGTTCACCATTAAAGCTATTCTGAACATGTCTCTATTAATGCACGTTGGTAATTTCTCTCTGTAGTTCAGTGTCTTCCACAGTAGTTCACACTCACATGTCCCCCTAACCCTAATTTAGGAGAAATAAGCACTCAAAGTGAAATGAAAAAAAGGTGATTTTCTGGGAGTACCTACCAATTCAGTAGAGTAGTGCCTAGGTCATTATATTTGTCGCTCACAATATTCTTAGTGGTCTTCATCTTTCCATCACTGCTGGTTTTACCTTAGTTTTCTCTCAGTCTTCAGACTGTAATGACAGGGATCCTCATTTAATGGGTCGTTAGAAAGCCTGGAGCGCTGGAGAAATCCTGCACAATCTGAAAGAATTGAGCCTCTCATCCACAGTATGATAAAGCAGGCAAGGAGTCGGCGTCTTGGGATGAAAGTCCACGAGTACTTTACCTGGACATAAACATGTTTACAGCACAAAGGTCAGACGCCACACGGCCATCGGAAACAAAACAAAGAATAAGACTCCACAAACAAGTCAGAGACAGCTCAGCTTATATAGCCATCCTAACGAGTTTAACACAAAACAGGTGCGTCTTATTCCAGTGACGCAGAGCGGCGCTGAGATACCGTGCGATCCGTGACAAAGTCTGAATGTAATTACATTGCATTGTTTTCCCTGCTTGTTTTCAACTGTTTAGCTGTTTGGTATTTGGTACATCTCACAGTACTTGGTACACCTCTCCCTATATTCAATAGTTTGAATGTATTTAACGACAATCATCTTTACAGTTTGCTGGTTCATGCTATACTTTAGCAGCATATATGGCACTCGTCTCACAAATGGAACTCGTGATTTGTTACTGCAGTGTTGTTATTGTATAGTGCTGTAGAATAGTATCATATAGTGTTGTCGTCATGGAGTGTTGTAGTATAGTATGTTGTATGTAGTGTTGCTATGTTTTACTGTATAGTGTTTTACTGTGTTTAATTGTTTTGTTTGATACAAATGTGTTTTACCCCCATGTACAGCCCTGTGTGTTTTGTATCGGTAACCTGTTAATTTTTACTGTTAATTTTGATTTATTTTGATCTTGTACCTTTAACGATACAATATCCCCTTGGGATTAATAAAGTACCTACTTGCCTATCTACTTACCTACCATTTACACTACTTGGTCTGTGAAAGTAATTTATCATCTCCTGGTGCAACGGAAGACCATCTTTCCTCAAACACTGAGGCTTTTCTCTGTATATGGACACATAGGAACTGTAATTGATAGTGCTTCAGCCTCTTGGCTTTGAGGCATTTGTATCCATTATGCCCACACCACAGGGGGCTTATGTTAAACAGTCGCTTCCTCTTTCCCTTCTGTTTGCAGATTATCCTGCAGTCAGGGCCAGGGACCTTTTTTGGACTGGCAATTTACGGGAACTTGATCTTTTGGTCGGACTGGGTCAGAAGGGCTGTGGTACGTGCAGATAAATACACAGGGGGCAACATCAGAGTTCTGCGAGCTGACATCCCACACCAGCCAATGGGGATCATCGTGGTCGCAAAGGACACAGACAGTTGTGAGTGACTGTAAACTACAATATTCGATGACATTTGAAAGTTTTGCACAGCAATACACTTTTTCAAAACTAGAGCCGCTGTTAATCATTGCACAACCTTGTTCGCTTCCATTTGTTGAAGGTTCCTGTGGCCTAGGTTACCATGAATAGAATTTCTCTTTCAATAGCTCATTTGAAATACTTTTCTTTGAGTGCTCACAATGCAACTCAAGTGTGCTGGGAAGAATAAAGGCCAGGTCCAGTAATGCAGGCAGCCCCTCGATACTTGACCCGTCCTGTGGCATGGCCAGTGCACTCATGTAAATCCTCATAATTTGCATCACAGCACCCTCCCAGTCCATGTGCGTGTTGGCAGGGCCGTAGGCACCGAGGCTATGATTCACAGATTTCCTCCTCATGCCACCGGCTGTGCCAAGCACAGTTCAAACAAGGGTCCGCAGGGAAGGATGCCCTTTGCCTCCGTAACACAGGCGTCCTTAAAATGTTAGCAGACTTTTTGGAGGCTTAATCACTCTGGCAGTCACTTCAAAATCTTGGGTTGATAAATTGGGCAACCCATTTTGTATGCTTTTTTTCCTCCAATTTAATGGAGACCCTTAAAGCATATTTCCTCCATAACTCTGTATGTGCCTTGTCCTTATTATGTGCATGCAGTAGTAGAAAACATCCTCTCATCAGGATGTTGGCTGTTTTTCCAGGTGAGCTGTCTCCTTGTCGAGTACTGAATGGGGGATGTCACGACCTGTGCCTTCTCACCCCTCAAGGCACAGTGAACTGCAGTTGCAGAGGGCAGCGTGTGTTACAGGAGGACAACAGATGTGTATGTAAGTCTACTGTTTTTTACTTCCTCCACCCACTCGACAGCCAATCATTAAGGTCTAATGACTCCGCTTTGAACCCGACATCCAGTCTTACTCATAAGACCACTGGGAGTGAAGTCAGGATATTTAGCTAACTGGTGGATTTAGTTTGGGCGCAGTAGACTCTGGGAATGTTCTGGACTATAGATATCAATTTGCATATGACAGTTTAAGCCCACAGAAATTATCTATGGTATTTCATTCAATGGCACAAAGTGTAAAACATTTTTAGCTGTGTATGGATTTCCCATTGTCCACAGAGAAGCAGAGAATACAAGCAGCGATGTCTGTTAAATTCTGCAAGGTGAAACTATGGGCAAGGACAATGAGAAACATTTCAGAGTGATGTGGGAATTAGTATGACTCAAACATTTTTAGTTTATCTGAGGATTTTTTTAAAGAATTGCTATACAAAAGCAGTCTCAAAACACTAAAAAAGCTGTCTGAAATGAAGCCTTCAAAACAACGTGTGCCCCATTTCTCATTTTGCAGCTAAGACCTCTTTGTGCAACATCCACACTGAGTTTGAATGTGGAAATGGCGAGTGCATTGACTATCTCTTCACGTGTGATGGAATAGCTCACTGCAAAGACAAGTCAGATGAGAAAATGCAGTATTGTGGTAAGCACCCCATTGATCCTACTGTCTTAGCGGCTTCCTCCAATGCATATCCTTTTTCCTCTAGCAAAATCTCCCGGGACCTTTGTGGAATGACTAATAGACTCCCTTCATCAAATTTCACAACACACAATATGTGTTATCTGTTAAATTACTACTTTGTCAAATTTCTGTTGGATAATTTTGCTTTTTCTTTGTCTGCTCCTTCAGATAACAGAAATTGCAGACAAGGCTTCAGGAGTTGTTTTAACAGGCGCTGTGTGGCCAACGCATTGGTTTGTGATGGAGTCGATGACTGTGGTGACAACTCAGATGAGGTGTACTGTAAAAGTGAGAAAAAAACGACTGCAATGCAGCACAGAACATAATACAGCAATATGTGCTATCTACCTGTCCTTTTGTTTTTACCTGAAGAATAAGAAATTCTATCTTATTTCCTCTAACCAACAGTCTATTCTCACCTTTAGATGCAACATGTGGTGCTTCGGAATGGCGTTGCCAAGACTGGACTTGCATTCCGGCCTCGTCCAGATGCAATCAGGTCATCGACTGCGCCGACGTCTCGGATGAAAAGAACTGCAGTAAGATAAGCCTTTTTGTCAAGGCCCTCCAATGTAATACTCATATCTCCTGGCGCTGTAGTCGTGATATTAATGTGGGGGACGTTACTGTTTTCCCAGATAACCTGGACTGTTCAGATTACTTTCAGCTCGGGGTGAAAGACGCTGAGTTTATCAGCTGCAACTCCACATCGCTCTGCATCCACCCGTCCTGGATATGTGATGGAGCCAACGATTGTGGGGATTATTCCGATGAAGCTCTCTGCCGAGGTGACAAGCTCTTGTTCTCTACTGTAGATCTGCACATACTCTGGATGCATTGAATCATGAGGGGATTAAGCTCCAGTGGTATTGAAGTGGACTGAATGTGTTTACAGTTTAGTCGAGAGTATTTGATCCGTATATGTGGTACAGAATAGTAAAAAGTATCTGATCTGACACACCTTTATTATACTCCTTCTCATTGATAAAAAAAAGAGAAGCTTGAGTAATGCTCCGTGAATAACCGTTGTATCTTGATCCTGTCCAGCCTCCCTAAGACACGGGTGTCCTGATGGGTATTTTGCGTGCCCCAGTGGGAACTGCATCTCCAGTGTGTGGCTCTGTGATGGCCAGAGTGACTGTGAAGATGGAGCAGATGAATTACAGTGCGGTACGTAAGCCCTGCTGCCCACTAAGGAATCACATTTCAGATATTTGGATACGTAAGTTGTTATGCATGACTATTTAGAATAAACATTGCTTGTAGAGTACTAAAACAAAAGCATAATTTATTATTACCGTTATAATCATACATGCACATTTGATACAGAAGCAGAGCATTTCACCATTTCCATGACGACGATGAACTTTATAGAGAAGCCATCAGGCTTTAGGTTTCAAGGAAAGGTAGCTTCATTCTACAACTACAGTAGGATTGTGTGGAAGTGTGTCCAGTGTGAAAGAGCTACTTCAGGCTGATGTACTTGGACGGTTTATCCCCTGCTGTCTCTCGGGTCAATATTCCGGAGAGCTGTTGTCAGATAAGAGGATGGGCCGGCTATGGGAAGGTGGTCTGGAAATCAAACAGTGCAGCTTCAGGATGCCTCTCCTCTCTCCTGCCGAGCCAAATCTTTACTCCCCTACTTGATCCTGTGGAGGATCCGCTTCAAAGCCCTTTAATGTCTCATAAAGAATCATAACTGGAGCCCAAAATCCTCCCGGGCAGGTACCTAAGCAGTGCTCTTTGACCCCACATTCCAAGTTAATGTGCATTCCTTTGCTGAGTTGCGTTTGGAAAGCGTCCCAGTGCCCAGGTGGACACACAGTGATTCCCAGGCACTGCACCCCTGTACGCATGTGTTGACCTTGGCCTCGGCTGTTGTAAATGGGAGCTTGTTGGCGGCAGGAGAAAAAGGCAGCAACGTGCCACAGTGAAATCGATGGGATAAACAAATAAGCAAATAAACAAAACGGACAATGCGCCCTAGGATGTGCTTGCGCAGGCTGGAATATTTCGCCTCTTTTTGCACTCTTTTGTACAGGGGTTGATTTACAAGGCGAGTGCCACTTTGAAAGTGCCAAATGAATGTCCCAACAGTACACCACAGAACCCATTTTAAAAATGACAGTGATATTTTCCCATAAGTTCCACATGCATGGGAACAAATGGGAACATGTAATGCTACCTTTTAGTAGGAGATTTATGCAGTCCTGGGTTTTGCAATGGGCCCATGCCATTTCTCTTTTTTCCACGACACATGGAAGCAAAGGAGAACGGCTTCCTGTTTTTGACAGAACAACGCTCTGTTAAGAACCCTAATTCTATTTGTCAGTTCTCTGTTACTTTAGACTCTCCGTGTTTATGGAACCAGTTTGCGTGCTCCGTGAACAAGTGCGTCGACAAACAATGGCTCTGCGACGGAGAGGACGACTGCGGCGATGCCTCGGACGAGAGCCAAGAGATGTGTGGTTCGTGTTTGAATTGGCTTCAGCATTGCATGGCTTCAGTATGCAGTCCCATGGTTACATTTTAGGGATGCGCGTATTCCTTCTGGGAATATTAAGCTCTGCTTGATGACCAAGCATTCCCTCAAAATGACAGGGTTGGTGACCTACGAATGTGAGTGGGCTTGGGTGTCCTATTTTCTGAGTGTTCCACTGCTCCGGTCACTGTGTGTCTGTGCGTCCCCAGGCTCGGTGACCTGTGGGCCGGGCCTGTTCAGTTGCCCCGCCTCCTACGCTTGCGTGCCTCAGAACTGGCTGTGTGACGGGGAGAGGGACTGCCCCGACGGCAGTGACGAACACTCTGCTGCCGGCTGTGGTGAGACTCACTCTTGTACCGTACTGTTCGTAGATGAGCCATCCCCTTGACCTCACCCTCTACGCACTCACGCACTGTGCACACAGCTCAAACGTTTAGTACACGTGACATCCAGACTGAACCAACAACGTCTTTATAGTACCTCATCATGGAAGAATGGTCCTTGATTGACATCTACAGAGGATAACCCTGTTGTGACCCTCTTCTATCAGCCCTCAACAGTACTTGCATCAAGGGGATGTTCAGATGCCACAATCAGAGGTGCATCGGACAGAGATTTGTTTGTGACCATGATGACGACTGTGGCGACAACTCCGATGAGTCACCCGAGTGTGGTCCGTAACTTATTGACTTCCCTTCATCCCATATGTAGCTATTGCAGTGTTGGACACCGTTGTTTTGGATTGTATTGGATTTAGAAAAGTCAATGATTTCTGATGACGCAAAAACACACTGTAATTTTTCACCCTTTCTTCACATGCTTGTGTGTGTACCTATCTATTATGTGTGTGTGTGTGCGTGCGTGTCCTCACAGAGTACCGCTCCTGTGGACTAGGGGAGTTCCGCTGTGCAGATGGGCGTTGTTTGCCGAGTGCCCAGTGGGAATGTGATGGTTCACCCGACTGTCTGGATCACTCTGACGAACTGCCACACAACCCAAAGTGCTCAGCTGCAGGCAAGCCTTTTATGTGGGAGCAGCCGCTTGATGGATATAGCTGAGTCTAGCCTCCCATATGGGATGGGCACAAGCACCTGTTCTATTCTTCACCATGACTCTTTGCCTAGTTTTATAAAAGCTTAAATGACTTTGGAATTCACGTTGTTTGCACAAAGATGTGGCAAGGAATAATGATATGGAGTATCATGACACCCAGTTTGTGACACCTTTTTTAAACTCTGTAAGTTGTCTCTGTTCATGACGTGAACATGGCTTGATTACCATCGATGCCCTTTGCCTCAGTAGAAAGCCTGTGCAATGGTTCCGTCTTCATGTGTGCCAACGGCCGCTGTGTCCCCCTGGCCGGCTTGTGTGACCAGAGAGACGACTGTGGGGACGGGTCAGATGAGCGGAGCTGCCACGTTGACGAATGTCTCAACCGCCATGTTAGTGGTTGCTCTCAGGACTGTCAGGACCTGCCTGTTGGCTACAAGGTAGGACCCCATTAGCCCTAAAGCACTCTATAACCCCTAGCCCCCTAGTTTTAATATTCAGCATCCACCCCCTTCCCACTAAGCTGTTAAAACAAACTCATGAAAGCCCAAAGCCCAGCAAAGGTCCTGGCATTGAAATTTCAGCAGCTCTCCTTTGTAAAACGTTCAAGACAAAATTAGACAGAGACACGGTTATTACATTCCTCAATTTATGACAGGCGTAAGGACTTTTTCAAACTGTTTATTTGATTTGTGGATATTATATCCGTGAAATGTGCGACTTGTTCTTTCTGTTCTTTAAGCCTGAGGCCCTATGGAGAACATTAGGTGAATCACAATAGGAGATTGTCTCTTTTCTTCTTGTCTGTCAGAATCGACATGAAGACTGAAGAGAAACAAAAAGCCATAGAATCACTTCAAAACGTGTGAAGAACTGGCTTGTGCCTCCAAAAGCTACAGGGATGTGTAGAATAGGATATAATTTGGAGATGTCAGGACCAGCTAGAAGCTTTGATATAGATCTCATCATCAGTATGGTTTTATAGTCCGAGCATGGCCTCGTCCAACAGCCCCACCTATCAGCTTCCTGTTGATTGCTTCAGTGCCTTAGTCTATAAAAGACGTTGTTCTTGAAACAACGGGCCTCTACGTGCTTGTTTGTCCCCTCCACATCCAGTGCAAGTGTTGGCCCGGTTTCCGACTGAAGGACGACGGAAAAACCTGCGTCGACGTTGACGAGTGTTCGTCCGACTTCCCCTGTAGCCAGCAATGCATCAACACCTACGGTTCCTACAAGTGCCTGTGCACAGACGGATACGAGGCCCCAGCGAAGAATCACAACAGCTGCAAGTCTCTCTCAGGTGGATATCCAGAGCAACCTCTACGACTACAACTTCCCCCCCCCCCCCAGCCACATCCATCTGATTGTCTCTATCTATCTATCTATCTATCTATCTATATATCTCTGTTTCTCTCTAAGTTTCCGTCACTCAAGCCTTCCACCTCCTGCCAGTTATTTCTTAGGGACTCGCAGTCATAGAAGAATGATGTCATTGTCAGGATGTGGGTGCATGATCGCTTGAAAGGGCCGAGATCCGTACTGAGGACCTGAAGTGTTCTTGTTACTGGCATATGCTCCAAATGGGGGTCTGTGGGGAGGAGAGCCGTGTTTGACAATGACTGACACCTCCCCAGTCTCTGATGGGGCTGAGCAGAGAGGGGGAAAGAGAGACAGAGACAGCGGAGCTATTAAAAGTAATGAGTCGGGGTATAATCGCCGGGAGCAGTATTTTTTGAGTCACCTCTGCATAATAGTACATGCCTCTGTGGATCTCTGGGTAATAATTGCAGTCACCAGGTGGTGTTCTGTGAGGTCCTCACCTCCTAACAGTCCCCTGCTTCTTTCATGTTTCGCAGCTGAAGAGCCTTTCCTCGTTCTTGCGGACCACCACGAGATTCGGAAAATAAGCACAGACGGGTCCAATTATACTCTGTTAAAACAGGTAATGTAATACGATGACAGTGTATGGAAATATTTTCTTTGTGCATGTTAGTGTGTTTGTTAAATGTGGGTTGAAGGCAGCGTATTAAGACGTCCAGAGCGCAGGGCGATGATCTGCTCAAAGCACATTAAACCCTAACTCAACACTCACACACTTAATAAGTTATGGGAATAGTATTGGAGCATTTTGTGGTTCTGGTTGCGTAAGGGGGTTTGAAAACATATGCCTGCCTGCCTGCCTGCCTGTCTGTCTGTCTGTTTGCCTGTCTGTCTGACTGACTGACTGATTGAGTCCCAGTGCCATCTCACACATAGTCCAATTTGTGATATTACATTAGCGGGCCTCAAGCCAGGCCTGAGATTAAGATGGACACCAGCAGGAAGCAGGTACAGTCATCATGCCTCCATTATTTGTAGACCAAGGAGCTCATGCTGTGAGGCACTGCTCATCTCAGAGATAATAATACAATTTGCTGTACCATGCTGTCTGGCGGATATCTTCATATCCTGGGTCTGAAATGATTCCAAAACACATGATTCCAAACACTCCAAAACACCAAAACATTATCTGGGTTATGGGGCAAAGCAATGAGCAACCCCCCCCCC
Organism: Osmerus eperlanus; assembly: GCF_963692335.1. Lineage (NCBI taxonomy): Eukaryota > Metazoa > Chordata > Actinopteri > Osmeriformes > Osmeridae > Osmerus > Osmerus eperlanus. The sequence continues at coordinate 5,719,826 of NC_085038.1, forward strand.
CCCCCCGCCCCCCCCCCCAAAGAGATAACTTTGATTAGCTTCAACAAAATCCATCCCCAAGAGATTTGTGTTGAGGATTACATGATGCATACTGTTTAATGATGGAGATGCTTTCCGTCCGTAGGGTCTGAGTAACATCATAGCGCTAGACTTTGACTACAGAAAGGAGCTGATCTACTGGATTGACTCGAGCACACCTAGCCAACGGAGAATAAACCGAATGCGCCTGAATGGGAGTGACCTTAAGGTACAGCCAGTTTCAAGTGTGTCCTCTATACATATGAAAAAAGTGGGCTTTTGCTAGAGGCAATGTTTTGGCTCTTGCTAGAAGGACATACTCAATCAATGGGCTCCAACTACTAAATTCCCCCTCCAAAGTAAATCTCCTTCTGTAAGTCTGTCTGTCTATCTTCCTTTTTCTCTCTCTAACTTTCCATGTCTTTTGTTATCTCTCTCTTTCCTCTTCTCTCTGTCTCTCTTACTCAATCTTCCTTTTTCTCTCTCTTTGTCACTCCCTCTTCTCTGTCTCAGTCTCTCTCTCACACACACAAACACTCTCTCTCTCTCCCTTTCTCAATCTCTCTCTCCCCTTCTCTCTGCTGGGTAAGATTCCACTGCCTAGAAAATGACAAGGCTTAGATGAAATACTATAAATCTGTAATTAAACACACTGGGTGTGTAGCTTTGTAAATGTGACAAACTCCCAAACTGAAGGTTGAATTGAAACACACATAAAATAAGGATATTTTCCTCTGCATTATGGTGCTCTAATGCCTTCCATTTGAGGGTAATGAGGTATGGCATAAAAAAAGAGAGGTGCACAACTGTATTAGAATGTGTGAATGAGGACCACTGCATTGCAGGTAACTTGGGTTGAGGCGTGAGAGGGGAAGGTAACCATGGTTTCCCATTAGGGCTGAAGAGGTGTGGAAGATCAACTATAACAAGGGGTCCCCCCCACGAGTTCTTGTTAATCCTGACCATCGGTAATAACAAATAAAAAAAAGGATTCTTCCTTTGATTCCCCTGTTGGATTTGTGCTTCAGGGCTTAAACTAGAACATAGACCATTTCTGAGATGACATTAGACCAATGTCACAGCATGAATGAAGGAGACTTCAAAAGTCAGCATGTTTGCTCCCCCATGTGGTCATGTTGTAATGATGGTTTCAGGAATGTAGACACAGAGTATCAAAGGTTCACGTACTTTCACATACAGTCTGAAGCTCTGATACTATGTTTTATGTGCCACTTATCCACTTTCCCCCTTCATTCATGTAATAGTGATTCCCTGCCACGCCCATCCTATACTTGAACTCTCACAGTGTTATCATTCAACTCTATGTGGAGGGGGGAAAAAAAAGTCAGCATTTCCGTAATGGCAAAAATAAATAAAACCTTTCTTTCAATTCAGCCAGCTTATCTTCGATTCATCCACTCAGCTTCCTTACTTTACAGCCAGTCAAACAGAGACTTGTCTTTCAGACAGGGAAGATCAAAATAACTGCCATTTCTGTTGAGACAGGATATGTGAGTTTATTTTATGGTTAAAAGAGGTGCTTCGTCTCCATCTGGTGCAACCATTGTTTGAATCTACACAAGATGGCAAGGATTTTTGCAGAAAGAAAAATAAAGAGAAAAAAATCTGGAATTTCGGTGTATGTTTTTGATTCAAAGGGGCTTCATTTACATTATCGGTCTCGGTTGCTATGGTTACATCACAGTCCAAGTTGTGGACTTGAAATGTGGCTTCCTGTATTATTGAATAGCAATCTGTTTTCTCTCTGTGTGTTGATCAACCACATGTTTGTTATATTTAGAATATTCATGTCCTCATTTCTTGAACCCGGTAACCCTCAGATAGTCCACCGGACATCCATCCCCAGTGCCCTGGCAGTGGATTGGATTGGGAAGAACCTGTACTGGTGTGATGTCGAGAAGAAGACCTTGGAGGTGTCCAAGGCCAACGGCCTCTATCCCACCATCCTGGTCAGCAGTGGTCTGACCAGCCCCTCTGACCTGGCCCTGGACCCCAGTTCTGGGTACCTACCTCCTCCCTCTTCCTCGAACCCAGAAATCACAGGCTGCTCGTCACAGAACGGACACCGTATTGTGTTAGAAAATACACCTAAACATCATCTAAAACTGTACCAGAATATATGCTTATCAGCCTTCAGTACATCGGATCTGAAACAGATATGTTCGTATTGTTCTGAATTATTGACATCCGACTGTTATTCTGTGTGGTCGTCCAGCCATTCTACCACTGAAAGGGGAACACATTCCAATCAGTCACCGCAACAGTTATTACTGGACATAGTTCTGAAGGAGTGAAGGAATGAACCTGAAGTGTTTTTCCCTACCGTCGTAGATATGTGTTCTGGATCGATAACGGCGAGCAGCCACACATCGGCAGGATCGGCATGGATGGCACTGACAGGCTGGTGTTCAGCAGCACAGAAATGTCTAATCCCACCGCTCTAACTATCGACTACACTACCAAGCGGATTTACTGGGCTGACTCCAATCACCTACTGTTTTCAAATATGGAAGCTTCAAAAGCACACAAAGGTACAGGAAATAAGGATGTCATTATTTTTGCCCAATAACCCTAACGTGAGTTTATTGTAGACATTCTGTTCTAACAGATCATTATTGCACCCTCTCAAATAAAATAACACAATGAGCACATTCCAATAGGGAATGCAGTCATTATGCACAAATCGTCCGTTATAAAAAATCTAAAAAGTCTTTGAAGAACTCATTTATAGCCTGATTCTAGGGTGAGAGTGGTTCAACTTCTCCGGCACAAGGTTTGAATTAGCAGCGATGCTAATTGTGTGTGAGTGAGAACCAGCTCAGACAAACCTCTGACAAGTCCATCTTTCTCTTTACCAATGAAATAGCAACCCCACCAGTGACTTGTCTGACAGAACAGGCTATCACAGCCATTAATCAGGAGATCCTGAGCAAGGGTGCAATTGTCCGTTCGGGTGTGTGGCATGTGTGGCTTAGTGTGTGGGCGAGTGACATCATCTGCTGGCATTTTAGACTCCCTGATTAATACAATTTTCAATTGATTGCAGTGCCTGTTATAGACATCCGAGGAGTAGTGGGACTAGCTCTCTTTGAAGACTACATCTATTGGACTGACGAGAAGTCCAAGTCCCTTAGCCGTGCTCACAAAACCTCTGGGCTTCAGAGAGTGGAGCTCCTCGGATCCTGGCATGCCATCAGAAGCATCAAGGTGTACCATCCTCTCTGCCAGCCTGATGGTAATTGTCTGCCTGTGTTCATTTGTGTGTGTCTGCGTGTGTGTGTGTGTGTGTGTGTGTCTGCGCCTATGCGTGCGTTTGCTTTTGTGTGCGTGTGTCTCTGCACATGTGTGTATGTGCCTGCATGTGTCTGTGCGTCTGGGAGTGTTTGGCCACCTGTGTGTAGAGTAGGTGGATGGGGAAAGCATGGAATGGAAAGCGGTGTGTTTTGTCCCACTTGCAGTGCCCAAGCACCAGTGTCAGGTGACCAACGGTGGATGCAGCCACCTCTGCCTGCTGGCCCCAGGAGGAGGGTACAGTTGTGCCTGCCCCACCCACTTCTACCTGGCTGCCGACTCCAAGACCTGCCTGTCTAACTGCACCGCCAGTCAGGTCAGTGCGCCTTCTCCCTCATAGACAGGGCTCCTTCAGTCACTTCCTTCCAGTCACACGGTCTGTTCCTACTGGTATTTTATGTACACACCCTACACTACTAATGTGATTCATGTCATGGAACGGCCTTATGCGTGTGTCCTTGTTAATGGCTGTGTGGTGCAGTTTCGCTGCGGGACAGACGAGTGCATCCCCTTCTGGTGGAGGTGTGACACGGTGGACGACTGTGGCGACGGATCTGATGAGCCTCCAGACTGCCGTGAGTGTCCCCTCAGACACCACGTAGTGCGCGGCGCACACTGTGACCAGCTGGAGTTGCTGGAGTCTAAAGTGACAATCATTCCCATCCGAGCACGCGTACTGCACAGGTTCTGTTTCTCTTCCAGCGGAAAACCAATCAGCACTGTGTTAGAACCAGGCCAGGATGTATCTCCGCGGAGACACGAATGTTTATCTTTCTCATTATCTGATGGTTAGAAAGATATACATTTTTTCCTTCGGTTGTTTTTTAAGTGACTGAGGTGAAGGTGTGTGTGTGCGTGCGTGTTTGTATGTGTGTGTGGATTCTCATCCCCCAGCTGAGTTCCGTTGTCAACCAGGGAGGTTCCAGTGTGGCACGGGACTGTGCGCTCTCCCCCCCTTCATCTGCGATGGAGAGAACGACTGCGGGGACAACTCCGATGAAGACAACTGTGGTGAGGCTCGGAGCTCCTTCATTCAAACCACCAAGAATTTCATTACACACCATAGATTATTCTTAATTCTTCTCCAAGATTCTCCAAACCTAAAAATAATACAAGTTGTGTAGGAAAGTAAAGCCTTTTCTTTCTTTTTACCTTAGAGTCATACATCTGTCTACCAGGACAGTTCAAATGCAGGAAACAGAAGAAGTGCATCCCCCTGAACCTGCGCTGTAATGGTCAGGATGACTGCGGAGATGGAGAGGATGAAACAGACTGCCGTAAGACACCCAGATCTCACACTCTCTCTCACACTCCCATTTCTCTGGAAGGGTCTTGAAGAGGCGACTGACTGGGAGATAAATGGGTTGATAGCGGGGCATTTTTTTTATTGGCGAGTTTCAGCGAGTGAAAAATGACCCTGCAAAATGAGGGAGTATTCAAAAAGGCTTAGCTGTTAACACTGCTGACATTTCCTCTTGCGCTTCGAGAGAGTGAGAGAAAGAGAGGAAGTCTAGGCTGAGGGGAACAATACATCTTCCCCCCTCTTAAAAGGCAGAAATCTCTTTTCCTCAATGCCCTGAAGAAGCTATAGGGTTGTATTTCAACATATATCATTAAACCATCCCATCTAAACTACAGATTGAGTTAGCACCCTCCCTCCAGATTTGATCCCCTGTTCAAAACCATTAGAACCGTGATGGGCTTTGTTATGTGGGCCTTGCTATTGCTACCAAAAGCATCCCAGAGAAATGTAATTACAGGCTCAGTGCATAGGGTACAAGCACAAGGAGAGATGAGAGGACACAGAGTTTGTGCTTTTTACCAACATAGCATTTTTCTGTTACATCGACCTAGTTTAACTTCAGACCGCTGGAGTTCATTTGGATTCTCTGTCTCTTGACATTTAAAGATATATATATATATGGGTGTGTACGTGCGTGTGTGTGTGTGTGTGTGTGTGCTAAAGAGAGGGAAAAGATGATGGAGAAGGGGGAGGTGCAGCCCTGGGGATTTTCAAAGCACCTGTAATCTGACCTGCCATGTTGTCAGGACTTGTCTTACAAGTGACATCTTCTAAGACAACTTGGCTCGAGTCACTCCTCAACCCCCCCAGAGTCCATGTTAATCCCTGTTAGAGACAAGTACCGGGTTAATGATAGGCCTCTCCAAGAAGCTGCCTGTGCATCTTAATCCCTCTCTCTTCTGCCTCAACCCCTCCCTCTGCCTTTACCTCTGCCTCACCCCCTCCCTCTGCCTTTACCTCTGCCTCACCCCCTCCCTCTGCCTTTAACTCTGCCTTTCCCCCTCCCTCTGCCTTTGCCTTTACCTCTGCCTCTCTCTTTACCTCTACCCCTGCCCTTCCCCTATCTCTACCTCTACCTCTTACTCTAAACCTTCCTCTCCCCCTTCCCCTACCTATACCCCTGCCTCTACCCCCACCCCTGCCTCTCCCCTTCCTCTCCCCTGCCTCCCCCTAGTGCATGTGTCTGCTGCTGCTGTCAGATCCAACCTGGCTTATTGTAGAACCCTGGTGCCCTGGGGTGATTGGGGTGGGGGTGTTGAAGCTAGAGGAAGCGTACGGTAAACGCCCCAGCAGGGGGCTGAGCAGGGGAGGATGGCAGGGGCTGGAGCTGCCGCTGGGTCTGCTGCTGGAGGCTGAGCTTCCCAGGGCTGAGTCTCACCCAGGGTGGAGATTAGGGCCGACAGGAGGAGGGTAAGTCTGGGATGATCACGCTGGGAGGGCAGGTGTTACAGCTGGAGCTGGAAGTCACCATACTACAGAGAATGTTCTGGATCTGACTGTGGAGGAGTTGGAAGGGGGGGGGGAGCGATGGGGAAGGGGGGACGGCATAGTTAGGCCCAGTGACAGATATTTTCTCCCGTTTGTTGGTATTTTTTGAATCCTTGATATTGTCACAAATATTTGTATATTCTTTTTCCATATTTTCTGTCAGTTGCATTGACCTGTAATACAGACAGAGTTCTTCCAGTCCTGCTACTGCGGGAGGATATTGATTGCTTCTCCTTCTCTTTCAGCTTCACAGAAGCTTTTTCAGCTTCACTGAATCGCCACTGTACTTTCTGTAGTAATTCCATCTCAACACCTATTCTTCCTCAGCTGACAGCACATGCTCCTCGGACCAGTTTCAATGCAAGACTTCCATGCACTGCATCTCCAAGCTGTGGGTCTGCGACGAGGATCCTGACTGTACTGATGGCTCGGACGAGGCCAGCTGTGGTGAGTGACCCCATTTTTCACCCAGAGTTTCGTAGGCTGTTGCGCATGAGCCTTGAGATTTGTACAGGTTGGAAGGTGCATTATTGCATGTAAGTTCCAGTTGGATGCTTTATTTGCGTCACTGCACTAGTAAATACATTTTATGTAGCACTCATCACTCACACAACCAGAACATTGTCTAGTACAGTGGATACAAATAACAACTTGAGCTCAAGAGGATTCACACATATAATAATACATTCTGAAGATGAAATTGGATTATGACTGAACATCTAAAAATCCACATACCCACCAATAATACTATTCTATTATTCCACCTGATGTGTAATCCTATGTGATTTCATTTCCCTTAGATCACTTTCCTTCATTTTCACTCATCTTTCCCAGGAATACAGTTTCCAACATAGTGGTGGAAGTTCCTGAGTAATAAGCTTCGTTCGAATTAAGATTCTTCTAATGACACACTAAATCTGAATATAAGCACTCAAACATGACGCAGATTGTAAATGAATAATTCATTCTGTATTCATCTCCTGACAGCAGGATTAAAAGTCTTGACAGTGAGATGAGAGGAAATTGCCATGCCCATTTGTGTAGTGCTGGAGTCACCATGAGGAGATGACATTAGCTGGCTGTCATTGTAATAGGGGAACAGGGGAACGAGGGAAAGATATTATCCTCCTCTCCTCGATAGACTTTTCTTAATCCTCACTGTTACTTTACGTTTACAGAAGTCATGCACATATATATAGATAATACTCCATTCATCAGGACCATTAGGACCAGAATCAATGGCATTGCTTGATTTCTAGGTTTGCACTGGTTTGGTCTGTTGGTGTCATCCCTGCAGATGAGAAGACATGTGGACCTCATGAATTCAGATGTCAAAACAACAACTGCATCCCAGACCACTGGAGGTGTGACGGCCAGAGCGACTGTGGAGACCACTCTGACGAGGACGACTGCAGTGAGTTACCGGTGTAAAATGATCATTTTCAGCACGTAAATAAAACACTGTAGCCAGACATGGTGTGGGTTGGAACTGACAAGAAGCTCCTGGTTTCACTATGGAAGGAGAACACTATAGCTTCTTGAAAAGACTTGTTGCGGATAAAAGGAATACATTTGGTGCTGTTCACTATGGTGAGTGTCTCTGATGCTTAGTGCTGAGATGGGAAGCCAGGGCTTCAAACCTCTTTGTTCTCCCTGGTATGTCTCAGAGCCGGAAACATGCAAGTCCAAGGACTTTGTGTGCGCTAATGGAGAATGCGTCTCTGCTCGCTTCCGCTGCGATGGGGACAAAGACTGTGGTGATAACTCCGACGAGGTACGCACAAAACATCAAATAGGAACCATAACCATAGGAAAGGGTCGCAACTCTAAAGTTGCATGTTTTCTTTTCTTCTGTCCCCACAGAAAGGCTGCGAGACACACTCCTGTCCAGAAGACCAGTACCAATGTTTGAATCTGCTCTGCATCTCACACAAGTGGCTCTGTGATGGACAGGAAGACTGCAAGATGGGAGAAGATGAGAAGAACTGCCAGGAGCCTGGAATCAGCTATGGTTTGCCCATTTTCAGAATAGCAACTGGATATTCCTTATTTGTCTCGGGACTGAGGTCCATCAATCATATAATGATTGTATTTTGAGGACATGTGTGTAAGCTAGGTAGAAGCTATGTTAAATGAATACCTGTGAATGCAGTGAAAGGCACTCCAGGTTTGTGACACAAACAGACTCGACACCTGACACTTCTGTTTCTGTATGAAATGCATGCTGAAAATCTAATTTTGTCATGTAATGGAGAGGCGAGATTGCTTGGAGGCAGTTCAATGCTTAGCTGAGGCCTCAGTCATAACTACATGACGTTTTGCTCCATTTTCAAACAAGCGGTGTGACATTTGAAATGAACGAGTTCACAAGGGTCTTTTTTCATATCTGGACTTGAATATTTTAGCGAGTACTTTCTCGGTACGGTGCCGAAGGACAGCCAATGCTGCAAATGCTGTGTAGATGACTCAAATGCAGGGCAGCCATTCAGAGGCATCTAAAAGCTTTTGCCTTTCCCCCCTGTGAGGCAAGAGAATGAAAGGGCTCCAGACATCCTTCAGCTCCAGATGAGCTTACTGAAGTCTGAAGCACAATCTGTTTTGACCAGTGAAGTTACAAATATAGACACCATAAAATCCCATAAATTTCACATTTCAGTAATAGTTTTTCAACAATACCGTCGAGATAATCTAAAGATAGCCCTTCAACAACCAAACAATATCAGAAGACATAAAAACACATGTAACACTATGTTTTGCAGTGGCGTCCTCATGTTTGCAAAGCGAGTACGTCTGTGCCCGAGGAGGCTGTGTGGCAGCTAGCCGGAGATGCGATGGCCAGACCGACTGCTCTGACGGATCGGATGAGGTGAGTTCCGAGGAAGCTGGCCTCTGTCCGACGTCATAGAGCTCCTCAGCAGAGCCCCCCCCCCTCACACACACACACACCCACAAACACACACAAACACACATACACACAAATGTCTGACGCCTGTCGCCATCTTTTGTCCTGTTTTCACCGATTTTACTTTCTGTTCCATCATATTGTCTGTGATTGCACAGTTCATCTCAGATTAAACAATCTAAGTGTGCAAAAGCCATCCGGGAATATTAAATACCTCCATGGAATTGTTGTGACATTGACCTTATGGCTTTTCCCATCAGCTAGTAATGAAAAACATGCTCTTTGTTCAATGTCTGTAGAATGCTTCCAGATATCAGATTTTTAATGACTCCCATAAGCCATAGACCTTTATAAATGCAATTTCATTGGAACCAAAGTCCAGAGTCGTCTTTCTTAATTTAGTCAATGATTCAGCTCTCCTGAGGATAACACTCATGGGAAGGGTAGCTGGATCTTCAACATGATGGATAGACACTGCCCTTGCTGTGGCAAAGCAGTACTGCACAATGCACGCGTGTGTGTTTAGTAGCTGTCGTGGTTGTGCTGACAGGTGGACTGTGTGAGAGAGTGCACGGAGGAGGAGTTCCTGTGCCAGAACCGAGCCTACTGTATCCCCGCCCGCTGGCGCTGCGACGGCGTCTCCGACTGCGTGGACCACAGCGACGAGGCCAGCTGTGTGCAGGGTAGGCTCCCGCCCGTGTGTTCCTGTGGTGAAACAGTACGATGGAGTGTAATCAGAATGGGATTTATTCGCCATGAAAGTTTGCACAGGCAAGGAATTTGCTTTGGCAGGAAGGAGCATACAATAAACATATAGGGACCTAAAATTTAAATAAGTGGACTATCTATACTAAGGGTACATAAACTAGCAGTACTAAGTGGAATAAGAATTACATAAAATATACAATAAAATAAAATATAAGTTGCCGTAATTTACAATATAAAAATACAAAAATACAAATATCACAAAAAATAAAAATGTACAAGATACAATTTTGTAATGCAGTGCAAAAAGCAGTGTGTTTTAAGCAGGAAGTCATTAGAGTCAGTGTGGTCCCTTGGCCTTGTTGAAGAGGCCAACATCGGAAGGGAAGAAACTGTTTTTGTGGCGTGAGGTATTGGTCCTGATGGACCGCAGCCTTCTGCTGGAGGGGAGTGACTCAGTACGTGACAGGACGGGACCTTCCGCCCTATTCTAGGCCTCTCGAAGCCTTTGTTTTGTTCCTCCACCACCGTCGTTCATACAAAGTTGCCTGTCTCAACCTCCCCTCCCCGTATTTTACCTCTGTGCCCCTTTGAAATAGTTTCCCCATCGTAACAGCACCTTTGTGTATCCCACCTGTGCGTCGCAGCTGCCAGCGTGTATTATTCACGCATGTGTTTAGTTATTCATTTTCGCAGGTTGAAATCCACCCCTAGAGCTATGCTGTTTGTTGTGCTGGTTGCAAGGCTGCCGGAAAAGGCAGTGTTAATCAGTGAGAAAGAAAACCACATCTGCTTCTTTATGTTTGTGGCAAAATCATTGGATTCTTCCATTCTGTCAGACTTTGTTCGCCGTTTACTTTTGAGATGTCTGAACTTGTCATGATATGGTGTGTATCGAGTATTGGTCAGTAGATCAGCACCTCTCAGTAGATCAGCGTCTTATCTGAGTGCTTGCAGGGCCCCCCTACTGTCGCGCCGATGAGTTTATCTGCAACAACACGCTTTGCAAGCTGCACATCTGGGTGTGTGATGGAGAGGATGACTGTGGAGATGGCTCCGACGAAGACTCCAGCATGTGCGGTAGGAGAGGCGTTTTTTGGGACTCGTTCGCTCTCCCGAAAAGAGAGCGTCCGCCTTCGATTGATATTTCTGTCGATTGAAAGATGAAGGTTATACAGGATATCCACCCTTGTGCCCCTTGCCACCGTCTCTTCTTAATTCCGTCTCCAGGCAGAATGCCGTGTCCGCCGACGAGACCGTTTCGCTGCTGGAACGGCCGCGTGTGCCTGCGCCCCGAGCAGGTGTGCAACAACGTGGACGACTGCGGCGACCACTCAGACGAGGAGGACTGTGGTGAGCCAATCATCGCGCCGTATCAGACCGGTCCCTTCACAGATGCTATAGCACCGTGTAAACACCAGGGTTGTCAGCTATCTCTCTCTCTCTTCCACACATTTTGCATTTTGAACTGGATAGATTTTGAGACAGGACTACCTGAACCAGCGTCGAAAGCAACGCTGTAGCGATGAACACCACATCACATTAGAATAGCCCCCGAGGAGGAAGCATTTCATCAGACACATCCAAGGTTCTGTCTGATCAGCAGAGATCTGTGCTAAGCAGTGTGAGCTGGAACCCTGCTCTATCAGTTTTGCTGGGGAAGAACCTGTTTCGTATCCAGAGTATGCTTAATTCAAATGCATTCCTAGGTCTAAAAAGGATGCATCCACCCAAACAAACAGAGGAAGGGCATCTCAATCTAGGTTATGAGCATACCCATTATGGTTTGCGCTATTCCCTGGTGGTGCAGTAACCTCTGTATACACTCTTGTGCCATGCCCTGGTTTAGAGGACACCGCTAGGCCTCCCAGACCTTGTGGGAAGACAGAGTTTGCCTGCAGCAACCATCGATGTATCCCAGCTGAGCTGCAGTGTGACCTCTTTGATGACTGTGGCGACGGGGGCTCAGACGAGCAGGATTGTAAGACTGGTGAGCAGGCATCCTGGCTTCTGGCTGTTTTGTCCAGCTCTTTCCACCTGCCAGGCTCCTTGAGGCCTGGGCTGAACATTTCTTTTCATTTCAGTTTCCAAGGAACAGGGCTGTAGAGGAAGACTGAATTTGTGTGGAGACGACGCCATCTGCAACCAAACAAGAGCCGAACCCCTCTGTGAGTGCAAGCCAGGCTTTCAGAGGGACCCAAGGAATAGGCTCTGTGAAGGTTCGTACAGTATAAGAGGTCTATTTGATCTTAGTTTCCTTTCAGTTTGCACAAGTGCCCTTTCAAATATGGAGTACAGTATATACCCCATATATTATGACAGTATACAATCACAAACACAGAAGTGCAAAACTCCAATAATACTGTTAAATACTTGGTTGCATACCCTTTGCATACAGTGAGTGCCACCAGACACCTGATACCTCCTCTATGCTGCTCTCTCAGGCCTGTAAAGCAACTGTCATTACAACCTGCTGCTTTCAGGCACTTTTTATCTTCACTTCTATCTTTTAAGCTTGTAAATTCATCAACTGGATTTAGATGGGTGGAGATTTCACTTGGCCAGCCAAGGATTTTGCACTTTTTGGCTGTATAAGCCTCCTTGATCAGTCTGGCCCTATGCTCAGGGACATTGTCTTGTTGCGTGTTGTAGTGCCGTCTACCGTAGTCAGTTTCTGGAATTTGGTTGTTGCTGAATTATTTATTTCCATGTTTCAAGCCTTATGACACCCATCCTAATTATATCAATACTGCTTCATTTCTCATCTTGCTATACCCCAACAACAGTCTCTGAAGGAAAATACAAAGCCTAAAATCTAGACTGAACCACTCTAATGTATGCAACAACACAAATGAATACAATAGCCTGACTAAAAATGCTGTAGCTGGGCCAGTCAATTTTAGTAACCTAAAGAGAAGAAATAATGGTAATGCTGGTCAGGTCAAATGAAATTTGTTTTTGTTTGCTCTTCCACAGAAGTGAACGAGTGCCTTCAGTTTGGCACCTGCTCTCATTACTGCACAAACACAAAAGGCTCATTCAAGTGCACTTGTGAAAGTAATTTTAAGGAAATCGACGGGGAATGTATAACTAAAGGTGAGCATTTCTTTATTGTGTCATTTTACCATACTATATATTTGTTATTTGAGCAATCGTGCACTGACCTGAAGGGCTTCATGGCATGTACTTGTTCATGGATCTATCTTTATGGCTCCATGGACAGGACCAGAGGATCAAGTTCTCTACATAGCAAACGACACCGAGATCCGGAGCTTTGTGTATCCGTTTAAGCAAACCCACGGACAGAGACTGCACGCCCGGATGGAGGAGGGCGCCCGCATTGTCGGACTGGATGCTCTTGTTCACCAGCACAAGTTTGTGTGGGCCACCAACTTAAACCCCGGAGGAATATTTTACAAAGATATACTGGATAGAAGTCAGGCGAAAGTGAACAGTGGAACCATAGTAAGTCGAGGATATCACAGTCTCTTAATATCATTATTGTATTCTTTGTATTCATCATGCCAAGGGAAAGGTGGAGGTTTTTGAAATGTTAGCAGTGAAACAGCATAATCACATGCTTTACATCTCAAAAGAGCTGGATCTTAGAAGATCTTATTGGGCATAGAAGCAAGTCCCTCAATACCTCTGTCAATCTTTGATTGGAGACCCAGAGGAGTGCTCTCTGTGTGACTTCAAAGAGGGCTGTCGCGCTGATTTGTCACTTGAGCTACAACTCATATGACAGTGTTGGCGTGTGTGCATGTGTGTGTACGCACGTGCGTGCGTGTGTGTGTGTGTGCATCTCCGCATACCCAGAATATGTGTCTATTGACTGTGAAGCGAGACTGAAAGCCAAAGTCAATCTGTAAACATGAACCCATAACCCATGTCTCGGTTCTCCAGTGTCCTGACTTCAGGAGGCCGAAAGACATATCTGCCGACTGGGTGACTGGGAACATCTACTGGACAGACCACTCCAGAATGCACTGGTTCAGGTACTATACTGCCCACTGGAGGAGGCTTCGGTATTCTATCAACGTGGGTCATCTCGGCGGACCAAACTGCACCCGGCTGGTCACAGACATCGCAGGGGAGCCCAGTTCTATCTCTGTCAACCCTGTTCAGGGGTAAGGTGGTTGCTTCGGATTTTCGACACGTTTGCGTCTCTGAAAAAGCCAGCTATAATATTTGATTGCTAATGCTTTTCCTTGCTTGTGCTGTGTTCCAGAATGATGTATTGGACCGTGATTGGTGAACATTCCCACATCGAGGAGGCAGCCATGGACGGCTCCCTGAGGAGAGTCTTGGTGGAGAAAAACCTGAGGAGACCGAGTGGTACGCCGGGCCGTCACACCAACTAGAACAGGACACAACCTCCGAGAAACAGGACACAACTAGAATAATAAGCATTTGCTTGAAACGTTTTCACAGGCCTTGCCATTGATTACTTCAGCCAGCGTTTGTACTGGGCCGATACAGAGCTGTCTGTGATTGGCAGCGTGCGCTTTGATGGGTCGGACTCAGTTGTAGCAGCTAGCTGGACACACGGTGAGATCTGAGGAACACCAGTACATCCTCTTGAACCGTTTGCATGTGAGAAAGGGGTCGACATGACTATTGTAGTTTGACACACTTTGGGATTTTTCTGTGTCCATTGTACTGCAAACATCCAAGCTCTATCACTGCCCTACACTTATCATCTCAAGGATTTAGACATTCGTAGTCGTATATTATTGTTGCACACTCAAGTGTCTGCAATTGCTGCATTCTTCTTACCTACAGGTTTTTCTCATCCTTTGAGAATCGATGTGTTCGAGGACTACATCTATGGCATCGGAATGAGAAACGAGGTGTTCAGGGTTCATAAGTATGGCAGGCAGCAAGCAGAGAGGCTCCATTTGGGGATTGAAAAAGCTTCCATTATTCTGGTCCTTCATCGTTTCAAGCAGCAGGATGGTAACCCTTGTCTTTGTCCTTATTCTGCATTGTGGTGTGAAGCACGTGGGCATGATCAATGGAAACATCACATTGCTATTCCTCTGAAAGGCAGACATATGACCTTTACTTACTTATCACATAGTCACTCTTTTAGCAATGCAGGTGAAAAAGTTTGTGTAAAGCACAAAGTTAATATAATGTACTGGATGTAAACAGGCTTTTGACCAGGAGAGAGAGAGGGGATGGTTAGAGAGAGATATGTCATTGACTCTTATCATTTAATATCAAAACAAAGGATGTGCATCTGAATGGTCTTTTTCTATACTTTCTCTGGCCAGTATATTTTTTGCAAAGCCAGCTGGCCAGATTATTGCTGGTCTTGGCACTTGTGGTCTCCAGATCTCCTGCTGTCGGTGACTGGAGATGAATGTGATATCTCTACATACTGTCACAGCTGCCTGGTCTCAACTTGCGGAAGATTTTAATCAGCAAGTCTAGAAACATGCACTTGAAAGATGCTGTTTTCACCGTTCTTCCTTTATTTCTTCGAATGCGTTCTATGTGGAACATGAAAAGCTACTGAACAGTGCATAACTCTCGAACCTTCTCCTATTGTTCCCTGTCAGTGCCCAACCCCTGCCTGAGGATGGGCTGTGACTTCCTGTGTCTGCTCAAGCCCGATGGTGCCAGCTGCTCTTGTCCTGAGGGGAAGACCCTTGTCAACAAGTCCTGCATCGACACCAACAGTTCAGGTAAGGTTGTCCATGTGCTCTGCTGGGATCTGATCCTGTGGAACTCTGGATGGATGGATTAAGAGATGCAGGCATTCACGTCAGAATTGGTCACGAAAAACATGGCGAGCGAAAAAGGGGTTGGTGCAGCGACTCCTCAGCCGCCAACCCTGCAGTGCTTGTGCTTCCAGGAGAGCTCTGCAGTCCCCAGTGTGAGAATGGGGGGCGATGCATAGCCAACGAGAAGAGGGACTCGCGCTGCTACTGCTGGCCAAATTTCTCCGGGGAGCGCTGTGAAGTCAACCACTGCAAGGACTACTGTCAGAACGGGGGCACGTGTTCTGGCTCCCCTCTAGGTAAGTGCGCTGTGCGCCGCTCTGTAACCTGGGGGGGACATCCTCCGAGACTGACGGGGCGCTCAAGCGTGAACGTGGGGGAAATGAACGCTAAAAGCCCCCTGCCAGCCAATGAAAGGCTGCAGATGCTCTCAGACTCCTCTCATTGGCCGAATCCTCGGGAATTCAACTGGGCCCGAGCCCAGTTGAATCATCTGGCTCCAGTTTCACCACTGATTGTTTGTCAGCACTGTCCGCTGTGGAATGTAGTCCGAAATGATGACGACATTGGGAATCAAGAAGGAAATATTTCATGAATTTGCATAATAGGATGTCTCTAGGGCATTGCAACATCAGCCAAGGAATGCACCATCCCAAAAATGCAGATCTCTGTCCATCTGATGCAGGTTGGTGTTGGTATTGGTTTTAAATATTTTAACAGTTGCTAAAACATACAACTGGATGGTGGAGGCAAAGTCCAGCACCCACCGCGTTCCTGCAAATGCACAGCGCCCAAAAACAGAGAAGCGCTTTCTATTATTCTTGTCCGTTCAAAATAAATAATGGAAAGGTGGGATATAAACGGCACGCATCATTTCTTTTATCTCCTGATGTGGGGGCCTTGGCAGTAGTGCAGCAGAGTGAGGAGAATGTCAAATATTCATGTGGGGGAGAACAGTGAAATATTTGTATTGGCTCGGAGACATCAATACCACCCTCCCCTCTGAGCTGGCAGATAGGTCGGGTTTCAACACGATGACAAAGCAACTCTCAGGCATCTATTTAACACGGGCAGGAAAAAAGAGGGGCAGCAGGCTGCTGGAGCGCTGTGAAACAAGCCCAGCTCGGTCCAGTGTAAATAGACATGGTTGTTTTGGAGGGCAGCGAACCTTACGTTGGTCTTTACACCATCAGAGAGAGCACCGTCGGAATACTAATGTACCAAGCTGCTTGAGGGGGTGCGAATGTCTGATATGAATAGCAAAAGAAGTCTAAAACATCTGGCTAGTGTGTGTTTGTTGGCTTTGTTAACGTGGGCCCGAGCACACAGCTGAAATGCTTGACTGAGTCAAGTGTGGTTATTTGTGTATATAATTGTGTTATTTGGGTCATTGGCTTTATGGTATTTTTGAGACAAATTCAAATGTTCTATGCTCTCGCTAATCACAGGCTCTTTCTTTCTCTCCACCTCTCTGTCTCACTCCCTCTTTCCATCTTTTAACCATTCCCTATATTTGTCTCGATCTTTCTCACTCTTTATTGCACTCTCATTCCTGTCTCTTTTCTCTCTCTCTCTCTCTCTCTCTCTCTCTCTCTCTCTCTCTCTCTCTCTCTCTCTCTCTCTCTCTCTCTCTCTCTCTCTCTCTCTCTCTCTCTCTCTCTCTCTCTCTCTCTCCATCTCTCTCTCCCTCTCAATCTCTCTCTCTCTCCATCTCTCTCTCACTCTCTCTCTCTCCTTCTCTCTCTCCGTTTCTCTCTCTCTGAAGGGAGGCCTACGTGTCGCTGTGCGCTGGGCTTCACAGGCCCCGTCTGTGAGAGGAGCGTCTGTGATGGCTACTGCCTCAACGGTGGTACGTGTGATGTCAGCCTGGGAAACCAGCCTATGTGTAGCTGCATGGCAGAGTACACTGGAGAGCGCTGTCTCTACCGTGAGTCCTGCCCCCCTAAACACACACACACACACACATAGGTTGGAAGAAATATCTGTATCTAGGGAGAGTTATGATGTGGGTTAATTATTTGGTAGGAGACTGATAAAAGCCTTCCTCTTTACCCTTTGGCTAGATATATGTCATCATTACTGCACACATGCGAAGGCGTGCACTCTGTCCAGCATGGGCCATGTGGAATGTGTGTGCCCAGCCAGATATGAGGGTGCAAAATGTGAAGTGGATAAGTGTCTGCAATGTCGAGGATCTCTGTGCGTCATTGACCCTGAGACTGAGAATGTGGCCTGCAAGTAAGTATGCCTTTGGATGTTGCTCCTCCAGTCCTCTCGTCCTCTTCTAGATAACAGTACTGCTCAACAATTAGAAGCTCATCTTGAAGAGTTGCACTAATAAGGGAACATTGAATAATGCAACAAACTAGATCATTTCTGAATTCAAATCGAGAATTCTAAATAATATAGGCGGCATTCATCAGCAGTGTTCGTAATAATCAGAGAAGCGCAGATGACAGCATGACAAGTTAGCAGTTTGTTATGGAAGTTTCCCACAGTGTAAATATGACTTTTAATGAACAATTGGGAGAAATAACTAATATAATCAAAGGCTTCGCTCAATGTCAATGTTTTAGATGTATATATATAATTTGGGAGTTTTTCAACATTTTAAACAGCAATTTAAAGTAATCTTGGGCAATATGTAGACCTGAACATCATTATATTCTTCCGGTGCCACCCTTTGCTAATATTGACATTGTGGCTTGGCATGGTCAGTCAATCAAGGCCAACACATTTTTACTGCATCGTTGAGCTATTTTGGTTGGAGGAGAGGTGGACATCTTAGCGTGTCAAGTGCTTCACCTCGTCAGCAGGCTCTCGGGCAACTTCTCCCTGCTCATTCCTCCTCTCCTTGCTTCTCCAGCTGTAGCAACGGAAGAGTGGCCTCCAGCTGTCAGCTGTGTGACGGCTACTGCTACAACGGTGGCACCTGTCACCTCGACTCGGAATCCAGCTTGCCATTTTGCCAGTAAGTAATGACATGATGGTTTTAATGAGGGAAGATATTCAATCCGGCAGTCTTCCTGGAATGCGAATAACCCTTGCTGAAAACCACTACTGTAATTATAAGCTAATTATATTGTACATGTATATTATTTCAAATGTCTGTATGGATAACATGGATACATGTCTGTATTTCAATAATATTTGTATTAAGTATGGAGAATAGTTGACAGTTTATTGGCATAACACACAGTTGAGGTCAAATGATCTGCGTCAAAACTATCCTTAACGACGCTGGGAAATACGTGTCCATCTAAAAAAAAGTCTTGATTCGGCTTCCAGTTTGCATTCAATTAGTACTTTTCTGTCCTTTTTTGAACAGTGAACAGTGGAAAAATTGAAAGAAAAGACGAAAACTCTGATACTGGCTCGGAGGATTTGTAACAATCCAGTGATGTGATGAATGTGTCATGTTCAGACCTGATACAGAATGTTCATGTAGAGTACTAGCAGGCTGCAATGTGTCTGTTTCTCTGTCTTGCATCACTAAATGTAGCCTCTTTAATTTGTTGATTATGCTCTTGTTTTATCCGTGTATCCCAGAGGCAGATAGTAAGTCGTACAGGATACTGTGTGTCTGAGTAAGATGTGTAGCTTTGAAATGTGTTGTTCCCCCTCCTGGAGAACATGTCGTTTTTGGTTTAGCTTTTTCCTGTTTGGATATTTTGCTTCATTTGTTCTACAAACATCCAGTAAGTTATTAGTCCTCAGTTGCTTGTGCACTAATGTTGTTTGCACATTGTGGGTCTTGTGCAATTCCCAAGAGCTCTGTCTCTCAACAATCTTAAAACAGAAAGGAGCTATGTATAACCACCAGTAGTAAAAACCAGTCAAAAAGAATACAGATTATTTGTATATTATTCATAAATAAGGAACCTACTTTGCAGGGTTCTATAAGGTTAAGTCAGATAAGTTCCACAGAGATCATATAGGTTTGGTCAAAAAGGCCCACTGAGGGTTCCTCCATTTTATATAAAACACACTACAGGCAATTCCATCAGATTCCATACTCCACACCCTTGGCTGATGGACTGTGAGAATGTGTCGTGCTGTTTCTCTGCTGACCCTCTTCCTCTGTGTATCTCTTATTGTTCGTCGCTCCTCGCTCCGATTCCCCCCGCAGCTGCACGGCTGGGTTTAAAAGTCTGCGATGTGACGAGCGGGCCGACCCGTGTGATCACTACTGTCAGAATAAAGGGATTTGCACGTTAACTGCCTTAAACAAACCCCTGTGCAAGTAGGTTCTCTGCTTCTCCTCCTCCTCCTCCTCCTCCTCCCCATACTGAGAGCAGCACTCACCCTCTCACATCCCAACAGCATCCAGCCGATGACACTCACAGCATTCCCATCTGTTCACATGTCTCTCCCGTGGGTGAATTGTATGTCTCTCACAGCAAACAAAATGTACGGCCCACACACAAGTCATTTACCCTCGCAACTGATTTGCATATGTGCGTGTTTTCAACGTGAGGTCATTTCCTGCCCCTTTCAATAATAATTAATATTAGACCTGTATCTTTCTGTCACTTACTAGATCCGGGCTGTCACTCCCTTGTTCCACCCACAGCCCCCCCCCCCCCCACATACTATAAGAAAGACTTGATTAAATGGAGCAGTTAGTTCATTCAGATTTCCCCAATTGCATGTCATCATTACACGGCTCTTGACAGGTCACTCGCTCTGTAATTACATATCATATTGTGTGAATTGGAAAAGACTGTTCCATCACCCACACCTCCCCCTAACATTCCTGCACACTTAAACACACAGAGACATGCTTCAGTGTGTTGCATTAACAAGGTGTGTCGGAGGCTTCTCTCAGTAGGCAGTGTCTCATAGTTTTTTTTCTTTCTTAGGTGTCCAGGTGACTGGTCAGGCACACAGTGTGAGAAGCCAGCTCCCAAGATCAGTCGCTCTGGCAACAGCGATGGTAAGTCGTGAGTCCTCCCACCCCACCCTCCATCTATTTTTTATTGTTCACGTTCTCTATTCTCTCTCTTTCTCTTTCTCTTTCTTTCTTTCTTTCTCTCTCTTTCTCTCTTTCTCTTTTCTCACAAAATATCATTTACCCGCACTATATATTAAGTTGTACAGTATGCAAATGCATGTTTTTCCTACTGTTGTTGATTTGGGTCTGTGTTGCAGGCAACATGGCTATCATTGTGCCTCTTGTGGTCCTTGTGATTCTCATTGTGATGATGGTGACAGGGATCATCCTGTGCAAGAGAAAGCAAAGGTGATGTGTGCCTTTTCTGATCCCTTAAAAAAGAAAATCATAACATTAAAAAGTACAGTGTTGCCTATAGACATCTGACCACCCAGAGGATTCCTCATCTCACACCTCCCCCAATCCCACTTCTATCTAGGGGGAAGAGGGTTCAGCGACAGCCCATGATGAATGGAGGCCTGAACGTGGAGATCGGCAACCCCACCTACAACATGTGCGAGGTGGACCACGACAATCATTTGGACGCAGGGAACCACCTCCAGCCTCACTTCACCCTGGACCCACAGAAGGTTCGGACATTTCCATT
Organism: Osmerus eperlanus; assembly: GCF_963692335.1. Taxonomy (NCBI): domain Eukaryota; kingdom Metazoa; phylum Chordata; class Actinopteri; order Osmeriformes; family Osmeridae; genus Osmerus; species Osmerus eperlanus. The sequence continues at coordinate 5,740,823 of NC_085038.1, forward strand.
CCATCATCCCCCCATCTCGACTGCTCCGCACCCTTTGTGAAGTCTGAACAAACGACACGTCTACTTGAGGAGATCTTCATGTCGGTGTTGTGTTTTGCAGGGCTGGTGTGTGAAGTCCAGCAACCTGCATCGTCTGCCGGTACACACAGTCCCTAAGGAGATTAACGCACGGCAGGTACTTTACTGCAGAACACCCGCTGTTGGACAAATGCTTTTTGCGGTCACCTCTTCTGACGGCTACCACCACTTACATGCACAGCATGTATTGTACTAGTACGAGCTACACATAAACTAGCAGAACATTACTTATATAATATGCTTCAATGTATTACATCCATGAAGTTCGAATACATGAATGATGCATAGATGCATACAGAGTGACTGGTATGGAGAATTTGTCGTACATTGTGACTTGATGCTGAAGCACACCCATGGCTGTTGGGGTCATGGGATACATCTTTCTTTAATGATCTGTCCCTTGTGGTGTTTCCATGGCTGATGCATCTCCAGGAAGAGAAGCATCTGTTAGTGTGTCAACATGAAACTGACAGACTCATCTCCCCTGGCGGGGTGTTGATGCTCTTGTCATGCTGGCTACACCAAAGGCCCTGGACGCCTGTAGGAGTGTACACAACTTGTATACTCCAAGATTTACTGCAGATTTTTTCATGATAGATTTTTGTATTTTAAGGTCCCGTTTGTCTGATTTGGTTGTTTGTCAAAAATGTTTCCCCAGGCGGTGAACTACTCAAACCCTGTGTATACCAAGATGTACCTGGATGAGCAGAACTGTCGGAAGCCAGTCATCAACATGGATAAGAGAAGAAAGCTACTCCCAAAGAAATTGGAAGCAGCCGTCCGTGAAACGGTCGCATAGCCTGCTTTTTACATGTTGCGCATATTTTATATGACCGGAATTTTCTACATTTATGTAGTTCATGTACCTCAGTGTTTGTGCCCTGCAGAGTTTTGACATTGAATATGCTTTGTATGTTTGTTGTTTGTTTGTTTGTTTTGTCCTTGTAGATATTTCACTGTCTACATGTTTCTTTTTTTTACAGTCTACCATGAAAGACCTATAGATTTTCATGACACCACTTTTTTATGGTTTTGTGTATTGTAGAAATATTTTCTGCTTCATTATTCTTTCCATTAGTCTTTGGTTTGGCCAAGGCAATGAGTAAAATGCCTGAGTTGCCTATGAAGAGATTTTGTGGTATTGCAAATGGCTATCAATCTGTACAGGAATACTCCTCCAAGGGAGGCAGGCAGTATTGTTCTTAATGTAGTTTTCATATGCCTTGTTTGAGTCTGCTGATTGTTCCTTTGATCCATATACTTGTATTATTGTAACATCAGGAAGTATATACACAATCTGAGTACTTTTATTTGTGCCAATCAAGTTTTCTTCAATTCAATATGCATTTATTTCTGTATCTTGTTTTGGAATATTGGGTTTAGTACTCAGTACTAAGTTAGATCCAAGGAGGGTTTCCATGAATTCTCTAAATAGACAGAAAAGTTGTATTCATGTCATGTATGACTGTCTTTTTCAACCTTCTCTAGATAGAAAATGATATTGTGCTTTTTAGCAGCAAATTGAGAAGAAACACTATGCTCTAACCCATCACCAGCTACAGTAACTGCAAACAAATCTGTGAAATAAACATAGCCTACTGTAATTGTTGCAAATATATTTTCGGAAATATAAACACTTGCCCTGGTGCCACTCATTAATATGTACATTCTCAGATAAAATATGTAAGACATGTTTTATAATTTTATATGCTATTTGATTTATATGTTCATTACAGCTTGTATTTTCAGAAAATATATTAAACGTAGTACTTTTATACTAAATGTACAGTATATCAATATTAAATATATAGGGTTTTCTCACCCTTTCAAATGAAATATAGTACTATACTTGAGTGTTGTTTTTTTAATTATTATCATTACTATCAGTGTTTGGTATTGATCCAATCTATAACTGACCAACTAGTATTGCTTTGTTCGTTCTGCAAACATGAGTGCTGCAATGGAGTTCGGGTTCATTTCTGGTACATCAATAGGGGGCACTACCGTATGTGGTTGTGCATGCAATTCAGTACTCTGTGTACTTATACAATAGATGTTCTCATTATGACAAGAATTATGTTGGTCTTAAATTGAATTATTTAGGATAGACCATGAGTGTGACAAATGAGAGCCTGCTCTACACTATTGTTTCTCAGATCAACTGCAGCCTATAATTGGCTTGTAAAATGGTTTCATAATTTGGCTGCTGACATGCTTCTCCATTCATGTTTTCTCACAGTAAAAGAGGATGTGTGACATCTGGAATGGTTCGTGGGAGAGGTCTGGGAGCTCTCCCTTAGTCATTCTCAGGGAGCAGACATCAAAGGAGCAAGATAATGATTTCTCCCCTGTAAAGTAAGTTTAAGTACCATGGGCCACCACTGTCTAAAATGAGAAGTGTTCAAAGGAACAGAAGGAGGATAAGTGTGATGTTACAGCACTTCAGTCAAACAGAGCCTTTTATTAAGTGCATCTCCAGAATCTAAAATATACAACAAGGGTTTCAGGAGTTTATTGCAACAATGAAACAGGATACTATAACATGTTTAGTTCACTTGTAATGGTATAGTGAAACAGGTTTCTCTTTGATGCTGTTGCACATTATTTTGCACGATGGCGACAATAAATAAGAAGTTTTTACTAAACTCAGAGTGATGTCTGTGCAAATCACAGACACCTGTATGTGGGTAATGCACAAGTATTCAATGGTTTTGAAAGCAAATCAGTCATTGTAAAAGTCGCTTGACCCCCCCCCCCCCCCCCCCCCCCCCCTCCAAACCTCAAAAACGAGATGGCTTAATGTGGTCTCGACCCTGCTTTATTGGGAGACTGATCAAAAGAATGTGCCCCATTGTGTTATGGCAACAACCCCTTGCTGTGTTAATTGGTCGATGGTATGAGGAGAGTGGATACCACAACAGCAGCACATGTTCCCTGCAATGGCCCAGAGTATCAGTCGATGTTTAAGGAGGTTATCCATTGTTTACATTTGTTTACTTGCAGCAACAACATTTATAATCGACATATATACAGTATATATATTCTGGTTTTACACCACGTCACATAAAGCACATTCATATTCATTCCACTCTATGAAAGACAACTTTCTAATGTGGGTTAGTTCATTTTTTAGGTGTACTGAACAGGCATATTCTACATTTGAAGAGAATTCACACAGTAAGGCTGGTGCCCACTTCATACAGTACATGTCTCCAAGCTCCCCTGCATGCCCACTCATTAGCTGCTGACTCCCACTGTTCAGGTAACTCTACTGCCACTGGGCAAATGAAAAAGAGATGTGCCTGTCAGTGTGTCTGCATCATAAAGCTCTGATTGAAATAGAACAATTATCATTTGTATTTCAGTTTGTATTTGTTCCTATAACGATTCCAGCAGCAGCAAAGATCAAGAACTCCCACAGTCATCTTCTGTAAGAGAAATGCAAAAACGTTTCTATTGGTCTTGTTAGAGTCTTTGACCCAGTGATCTCTTCGCAGCGTAGAGAAAGCAGTATTGAACTGTTTCTTAGGACATGCCTGTGGCAGACTGGACTGAGAAACCAGTCTGAATCAGTGCCACTAACCTGCAGAATTAAGCAAAGCGCAAAACATGCTAAACATCAACTCTTATCCGATGCATTTGCATAATATTCAGATGTCATGCTATCAATAAAATAAGATCATGGAAGGCCGTGTCACACAGTTCATAAGCAAAACAACACAGGATTAATTCGAGATGAAGTTCATTTCAAATATGTTGCTTTCAAAAACTGTACTGTAGTTTTAGAGTGTTTCTGTTCAAGTCCAGTACCACCCATCTTTAAATAATGAGATTGTGGGGAAAGGCCAATCTACACCTCAGGGTTAGTTTGGGACTTGAGGGCGGGAGTTTACAAGTAGTGCGAACTTGTGTCTTTATGGGAAAGTTGGTCAAAAAGGCAGAGCAAAAACTTCCCACAAAATCAACACTAAACAGCTGAGCTGGAAAACTATATTTTCGGGAAGTAGCAGGTCCTGAATTAGCGTTTGCAGGCGCTTCTGCTATTGTTATTGTAGGTTCAATGGGATCCGAAATCGATTTAAATCAATAGTTGCAACTTTTTCCTCTTTGAACACTTGAAATAGCCTATTGTAGCCTACTATGGACTACGCAGTTGATTTAATCTGTTTCTCGTTTTCCGGATACTTGCGCTTTGTTATTCTATGTTTGTTGCACTTCAAGACGTTCGGCCAGTTTGGTAAGTGTGGTTTTCTAAAGATAACAACAGAATGAACACATTGTATTGTCCTCCCCCTATCTTATCTCATAATATTTTTTAAATGCTTGCGATCAAGTCACAGTGCTATGCGCGTCATATTCAAATGGCATCATGGCATTAGATCACACATGATTGAACTTAAAATATAGTCCTTGTGCTTTTATAAAACAGCTGCTTCTCATTTCCTAAAAACTGCAAATGGACACAGACTGAAAACAGTTAATATGTTATGTATTAATGCGGTCGGACCAGATAGGGTAGGGAAATGTTTTGATATGCTGTGCATTCAGTTGATTGAGTTTCTACGAAACAGGGCAGGTATTTGTAAAGCATTGCATTGATTCGTTGAACCAGGATATATACAGACTAGCTCAGGGAAGATCCATTAAGATTGAGCAGCTAGGTGTTTTATTTGATGTTCACTTCCAGAATTCTCGTCACTCATCACTCTCGAAGAGTAAGTACCTCAAAGGAGTTTTCTTTGACCACCATGTTCAAAGTAACTCAAGAGAGAGAGAAAGAATGACCACATACAGTGCGTTTATATCTCCCATATATTCCTTGGCTTGGGTTAGACTCCTTTATTTCTGTAACAAAACAATATTTATATTACTATCCAAAGTTAAAGGTGTATCAGGAAATACAGGTGTCTAACACAAGTGGTTATGGAAGATAGAAATGTAGGTGCTCTCTCTCTCTCTCTCTCTCTCTCTCTCTCTCTCTCTCTCTCTCTCTCTCTCTCTCTCTCTCTCTCTGTCTCTGTCTCTCTCTCTCAGTGCTCTGAATTACAGCACTTCAACTGGCCTCTAGGCCAGGTTGTCACAACAGATAAATCAACACACGCAGCCCTAAACCCAAATGCTAGAGGCCATAAACAGCCCCCCAGAGTGTTCCACATCTTGATCACCATCTCACGAGGACACAACAAAGCATTCCTGCCTTAACACAGATAACACGCTAACCCCCAAAAAACTAATGGCTCTCCTGCTGGGCTAAGTGTCATTTAGTCAATTTCCCTGACTTACTGTATGTGTGCATATCAGATCATTCTCAATGTGATTTAGCACTGAAACGGCTGATTTTCAAATGTCTTTGTTGTTATTCCGGTGCAAAATTTTGAATTGATGACACTCATTCAAAAGAAAAGTAGCTTCTTCAAAAGAAGATGTTTTTGTGTTGCGTTTGTTGGAAACTGCTAACTCAACCTTGTTGTAGAGACAACAAACAAACAGAACACAAATGCACTGTGTACATCACTGGTTTGATGACAGCCTGTGGAGGAATTCCCTATGGAAACATTTATTAGGTTACCTCCACACCATTTAAAGGAGGGCAAATTTGAACAGTTTAGTCAACAGCCAAGCCTCAGCTTTTGTCTTCTCCCAGAAAACACAGCTGTTTAGAGAACCTCTGACCCTATCTCTGTTAGTGTTCCAGATAAGGTGCATATATGCACTGACAGAACAGACCCAAACACAACATTTTCTTTCAAGGGTCTGTCATTGTTGGGTCAAACGTGTAGGACCATGTTTGGGCTGGAAACATCTTTAACTGCTGGATTCAAGACCTTAAATACCACATACTGTGTTTTAACTTTCTCCTATAGTGCCAGGGTTTTGTCAGACCTGCCACGCTGCTAAGGTGGTCTGACCTTGCTAATTGACCTGAACTGAAACATTTATTACGATTCTCCAATGACTCAATTGAATAGAGAGGCTAAATTGTGAACAGTTCCTTCTTTTTGTCAAGAATAAATATTAAGATGTCTTCAGGTGGATGGTACTTGACCCATTTCGATTCACAGATGCTTTGTGTTGAGGTATTTTTTGCAAGTGTGCTAGCCTACAAACTTTCATGGGATTTCAGATTTCTGCCTTTTAAAAACCTCATTCCTCCATTTTTAGCCTTCAGCTGCAAGCTATGTTCAAAGGTTGCCATGCGCCATTGACTTTAGTGTCCCCACCTGGGGAGAGTCAAGACAAGAAAGGGCTTATATAAATGTGTGTTATTTTTACCTTATTTAAATTTCCGGTTGCTCAGGAGGTTAAATGAACTCCTCCATGTCAACTTTAATGAGCTAACTGACCTAGTAGGGTCACTGGAAGTGCACAACTTTTTTTGCACCACTCTATCCACTTCCCAAAGCTTTTCTTAAGCTTCACCGAAAAAGAATGCCTTGGAAACTTCCACATCAGGTTTTGAATGAATGACCACATGTTCCTCACGGTTGTCTGTCTTAACAGGAGCTCCGGAGTGTTACGCGAGGGGCCATCGCACCTTAAGGAACCCTTACCGTAGCATTGACTTTGACTCCAGTGAGCTCCAGAACACGGCCATCCAGGAGCTCATCTGTGACCACTCGCTGTCCCCAGGCTGGTATCGCTTCAGCATCAACAACAAGCCGGCAGAGATGCCCACCAGCTGTGTGGAGGTAAGGCCGAGGGCAGTATGATTGTCTTTTTACCCATGGCACCTGAGATTTGGGTGAGTTTGACCATTTATAACAGGATGTTAACCAAATAATTCAAGCTGACAATTGGCTTCTTTACACTTGACATGAATTAGGGATGAACTGCCATAGCTTTTGTTGACAATAGACAGCTAGATGTTTAGAGTGAACAGTTTAACAAGAGTACAGTTTATCAAAGCTACCATTATGGGCACTTTCAGAGCAGGTGTAGGATACACTCCCCCAGAGTTTGTAATGACTGTGGCTTTCCTGTTCCGCCCAGATGAACAGGTGTGGAACTCAGGCACCAGTGTGGCTGTCTCTGAAGGACAGCTCCCTGCCTCGGCCTGGCCAGGTTACCCAACTCTCAGCCTGTGCCACCTGGCAGTTCTTCCAGGGCAGCACCAAGGACTGCTGCCTCTTCCGCATCCCTGTCTCGGTACGCAACTGTGGGGACTTCCTGCTCTACTACCTGCAGCCCACCCAGGGATGCATGGGTTACTGTGCTAAAGGTGAGTGCCCCTCTTTCACTCATACCCCAACACACACACACACACACACACACACACAGCGGTGTCCGGGTGGCTGCTCTGATGGAATCTGAATTGCCCTGGAGATATCTTAGCTCTGTTCTGTCTTAACAAGAGATCCTTTATGGTTATGGATGTGAGCTTCAGAATATGATTGCATCAAGCCCTCATTAAGGCACATTGGAAGTAGATTTTTTTTCCTAGGGAAATCAAATATCTATCGGCCACACAGTACTATTCCTGTTTTGAAAGCCATTTTATTTATTTATCAGAAAGGTGCATCCCGCCAATTAATGCACATATCCAAAAATCATTTACAAAATGATTGTCAGCTTGATGACTCAGCTTCTTTTAACAGATCTGTAGAGTTCTAGATAGCAACAGTCCTTTGTTAGATGGTTATTGTATTGTGACTAGGTGGGGAGTCAGGTGGCTGAGCGGTGAGGGAATCGGGCTAGTAATCCGAAGGTTGCTAGTTCGATTCCCGGTCATGCCAACTGATGTTGTGTCCTTGGGCAAGGCACTTCACCCTACTTGCCTCGGGGGAATGTCCCTGTACTTACTGTAAGTCGCTCTGGATAAGAGCGTCTGCTAAATGACTAAATGTGACTAAATGACTAGGTATGACTGTCTTGTACGAGGCCAGTGAAACACACTTGAGGCACATTACAACAAAATATTTTGCTAACGTGCTGCAGTGCACACTCTCAAAATATATAATTACACAATGTTTGCTGGGATTTCAAGGAAGTCTAGACTGTCTGTAAAACTGAGAATGAAAAACCTGTTTATATCACTTGGAGGTGATATGTTTCACAGACACGGGTATTGTTTGTACCAGAGTGTCGAACTGTGCTTTTTGCTTTTAGTCATTTCAGAATTTACTCCTAAATTCTGCCCGTCTGCTCAGGTGGAAGTTAACGGTCGATGCAAAGGTAAGCAAACATTTGAAAAATTGTTATTTTATTATTATCTTTCCTCACCCAGTTACAGAAAAGTTTCTTCTTTGATAATATATGTTTTCACATATCTTCGAATTCAATTGTAGAGGTGAACAAGCCCAAACACATATCAAACCCTTCTCAGAATATATAGTAAAAAATCCCTGTTTCTGGACTCTTAAGTTCTTCCTTGTTTGCCTTCGTCAGCCAACCTCCTACCACTCTCCTCTAAGCCTGTAATCACCCCTGAGCTGGTGGGCAACAGCGTCCACCTGAGATGCTCCTTCAGTGGGGTGACCTCCAGCCCACCAGTGGGCTACCTGGTAGTGTGGGCCAGGCACATCGGCCCCAATATGAAAGCTGAGATCAGGCAGGATTCCACCCTGCAGACGTTCTCTTTGGTGGAGATGGATGGGCTTCACTTCAGACTGGGGGAAACGGTAATGTCTACCAGACTGTGCTGTTGGGACACACGTGTTGGGGGGCTTGACCCTTACTGGGGGCTCAACCAATAGATCCTCCAAACCCTGGGGGCTGGGTTCAACCTGCTGAAAAGGCTAGGAAAACACAAGAGCAAAATGTGTCATATCTAGTCAGGGAAATGAGGGATGGGTAGAGGGTACGGGGTTAAATTAGACCCAGCAGGCCTCGACTGTCCTCTCTCACGTTTCATAGCTGCTTCGCCACATGCTTTTTATTTAGACACCCAACTGGAACTCTGTCTGTCGGTTTTATTGTTGTAGCACCATTTTATCGAGGCACACTGTGCACAAACATTGTGTTGTCACTGCAGTGTGGGGTGATGCCATGTGTGGATGCGTCATCCTGGCAGTGTCTGTGACAAGCTGTAGTGTGCAGCGCAGGGCTGGACTCACTCAGGAGGCCTCGTCTCACTAATGTGGAAGTCACAGCTGGGACAGGTCAAAGGCTGAAGCTGTGCTGTGAGAGAGTATTAGACAGAACCACTGGGAGCCTAGCCAAGCCTGACTATCTCAACTCTTCATGTATGTTACATGTTACCCCATGAAATGTTTGGACAAATTACAAATCCAAGCTAGCACTAGTACAAAGTTGCTTGTTTATAGGAAGATTAATGTTTGATTTTTGTTGCAGCAGGTCTTACAAATCACTGGAATAGAGTCATTCTTTTGCCTCAGCGCCTGAATAAAAAGTTAATTGGTCATTTTGCTTCAATATGTGTAAAATATAAATAATCAGGATTCTTTCACCCCAGTTTTCTTGCAGTGTTTCTACGTTCCGGGGCAACTACACCCACACACGATCTGTGGCAAAGGAGAGTGAGGGTTTCTATGCTGGAATCAAGGTAAAACCATTTTTTCCTAGAATTTCCTACCACCATCCAGCTGGGGCCTGTCCAGGAACTCGTGTCCATGCTCTCTGCCTGCAGTTCTCTCCAGTTGTCCTCCACATTGCAGAGGACAGTAAGGAGCACCAGCTGACCATCCACAGCACCGTTCCCATACCCTGTCATGGCCCCCAGCCCAGCCACTACTGTGGAGTCCCCCTCACTCTGACTGTCCACGAGCCAGGTCAGATATTAGAGGACCACACAACACTAGGGGTGGCTGGGGGAATAGGGGGAAAAACTGTAGGTACTACTCAGATACTGGCTATATCCCAACTTCACAACAATTGAAACAAGGTTCATTTTCGTAATGATTTGACCAATTAGATCTTTTTCTGTATTTTGCATGTGCTCCACGTACTCCCATACCAATAAAAAAAAAACTAAAAACATCAGGTTCCGGTTACTGTACATGTACACATAGGTAGATTGTGTACTTTGTCATCAAAGCACATTCCGGACTTCTCTGTCACCGCATCAAGGCTGCTATGGTGACAGATCCGGCTGGTATCCCGCAGCTGTGTTCTGTTTACTAACGATGGGGTTGTGGGGGGTGGCCGGGCCCTACGATCTGTTGACATCCCAGACAGTCTGAGCGCGGAAGCCCCCAACATGGTCCTGTCCACCTGTCAGGTGACACTGCAGTCCTCGCCGTGCGGGGATGACGGCTGTGGCCATGCCGGCCTCCTGCTCACCGCCGTCTCCGACTTCACCCGTGACGGCAACCGGGCCAGCCTCGTCAGCATCCATCCAGGCCCCACTGCCCCGCGCCTCTGGAGGGGCTACAGCCCTGCTCCCCTTAAGGTATGAGAAACTAACTGTTGTGACAAGCCACAGAGACCAGGGGCTAAGACACACGATTCAGGAGACTGACACAAAAAGGCAGTGAAAAGCACTATTTGATGAACAAAAAGAAACACTGTAAACAGAACGACAAATTAATCTGCCGGGGAGCCTTGCTCCACCCTTGTCCGCTGCTCCACCTGTGAGATATCCAAAATCAATATATTGTCGGTGAAATCTGCAATGTAAGCCCGCTGGGCCTCCCACTTGAGGCGTCACTCTCGGCCTCGTAGATATCCATTACGAGTCGCAAGCCCGCGGCTCGTTCTGCGAAGGGGAAGTGGGGAAACCGCTTAAAGGGCCGGCGCACGGCATGGCCGGGAGATGGCTCGGGGCGCTTTCCTTGGTTTTGGAAGGTCTGGGTGGCCTCGCTCTCTCAGGGGATGCCACACTGTACAGTCAAAACGCATTGAACTGTAAACACCAGCATGACATTTAAACAGTGTATTCTGTAGAGGGGAAAACGGTGTCCAGTCCTCGGTCATGCTCTGGCATCAGCAAACAAAAAGGGATATTCCAAATATTTCATTTGATGACTTCCATTTCTAGAAAACACAGTTGTCTAATAGCAGGGGTTGAGTAACTCCACAAGTTCCAGATTAAACTGCTGCCCAAAGAGTTTGATGGAGATGCGTTGCCAGTCAGCCCAGACACATCTGTGCCTGTGTGTCGACACTGAAATCACGACAGGCGCTCAAGCTTTGTTCTCCCATCCTCCAGGTCATAGTTCAGGATGTTCCCACTGCCAACTGCTACTCCCTCACCGATCCCCACATCATCACCTTAGATGGGAGGTAACAGTCTCATTTCCTGAACGTGGCGTCATACATTCGGCATTGTCAAACGTGCCAAACAGAGAAAACCATAGTGTATTGATGTTCAGATGGAGTTATTTTCATGTTCACCTATATACTGTATCTCATTCAGGAGGCACGATAGTGTTTGTGGAGGGAAAATCTCAATTTCTGCCGGGTTGAAATCAGTTTTTCCACCCTAACACCAGGCGCTATGAGAACCAGCAGACGGGCACATTCGTGCTGTACCGCAGCCTGACCAGAGACTTTGAGGTCCAGGTTCGCCAGTGGGACTGTGGGAGCCGCCACTACGCTGTGGCCTGCAACTGTGGCGTGGTGGCTCGGGATGGAGACCAGGTGGTCACGTTCGATATGTGCAACGGGCAGCTGCAGGAAACCAGGCCCCGCCTCTCTCTTAAGAACCTGGGCCCCAGCCGGGCGAGTCGCATCCAGATTCTGGAGTCCAACCAAGGCAGGAAAGTCACTGTAGGTGTCCTGGTCATTCCTTCAACACCCCAATATTATATGTATGTACGGATAGTGTGTTTTGTGAGATGCATACAGTGATATTTTAATTAGCTGCTGGATGTAATTCTCCTTTTGTAGTTGATCTTTCCCTCCGGGGCCTTTGTTAGGGCCGACGTCCGCGATTGGGGAATGAGCTTGTCAATCAGGGCGCCCAGCGTGGACTTTGGCAGCACACACGGCCTCTGTGGGACGTTCGACAGGAACGGACAAAATGACTTCCATGGACGCGATGGAAGCACCTATGGCAGCAACGACCACGAACGCTTCATTGAAGACTGGAGGTGAGGGTTGTCAGAGAGAGCTCATTTACAGACCTAGAAAGATGTTCCTGAAGTTTGTTACAGCTGTAGATTACCTCATGCCATTAGAAGAAATCTATGAATAAAGATGGAAAAAACTGTCATACAGCGGATCAAGCCATCAGAAATTTAGGCAGATATGTTTAAGATTTCATTTTAGCTGACGTGGTGGATGAACAAATCTAATTAAAAGCTAGATAACCTTATCAAACCATCCGATTTGACATTTTAGGCTTATTGAAAGGTTAATGTGATATCTAATTGTCTTTACCTCCTCCTGTGTGTCAGGATTGCCCCTGGAGAGAGCTTATTTGACACCACGCCACCACCTCAAGTATCCCCGAAGAAGAGAAGGCCTTTCTGCCAGTGTCAGCGGGGATACAGCGTGTCTCTCCATGCCACGGAAACTGCAGACAGGCGTTTTCCTCCGCAGACCGAGTGTCTCTCTCATGACAATGTGGATTATGCCTCTGTGTTCCCATCAGTGGACACCACGTCTGAGCACACCGAGAGTTCCGAAGAAACCGTCATGGATCTGTCGTCCGTCTTACAGAGCCCAGCTCTGCCTGTGGAGAATTGGCCTTCTAGGATGCACAGGGCCTTTGAAGAGCCCAGAGCTGATAGCGAGCTGGATAGAATGTTCAGGGAAGACTTTCTAGTAGCGGTAGACAGGCCTAAGAGACAGGCCATGTACGAGTTCCAGCCCATCTTCACAACCCAGAGCCTGAGTCAGACAGACCTGCAGAGCCTTGCTTACTTCTTCCCCGACGACCACTTGTCGGGACCACGGCCAGCGGTCCAGCCCGCTTGGCCCACGCCCAGTGGCCTGACCTCGGTGAAGGCTCTGGAGCTCTGTCAGCTGGCGCTGGCCAACTCCACGGTGGGCACGGTGTGCCAGAGTGTGCTGGGCAGGCGCCTGGAGGAGGCGGTGCACCTGTGCATCATGGACCTGCAGCTGAAAGACGACCTGGCCTGGGAGGAGGCCCTTCTGCCTTACCTGGAGAACGAGTGCGAGAGGAGGCTTATGGAGAACAGGACCCTGCGCGCCCTGCAGCTGGCTCCAGGACCCCTGGGGGCGTCCGGAGAGGTGGTCACTGCTTTGCGCTGTCCCAACTTTTGCAACAACAATGGCGACTGCACAGAGTGGGGCTGCCAGTGCTACTCTGGACACAGCTTTTACGACTGTAGTCTTGCTATCAGTGAGTACTCTACTAGATCCGGTTACAGCGGGTTACTTCCGTTTTAAAGAGTGCTGTTTGTTCCCCAACAGTATTTCTGAGCCTGATTCTCCATGTGGGAATTTCTTTGCAGTGGTTCTGAGCCAGATTACAATTAAGATAGCAGTGCAGTTGCTTGGATGACAATCCCATTTGTACTTTACACCACTCTCTTGTGGTTTCAATTCTGGATGCATCCCCCTTAGCTAGGCTTCATTAGCAATTTAAACTGTCTAGAATCTTTGTCTACTTGGGATAATTCCACAAACCTTTCTGCGTGAGAGAGACGTCTCATGCTATGGCTATATCTCCTGAGACTGAGCAGATGGTATTCCATTCTCATTATTCTACTAATTCTCATTTGGTTCAAACTCATCTGAGTATCACTGACTGCATGCTGTGCGTTCAGAACTGTCCCAATCCATCTGGAGATGCCTTTGAACTAGGTAGGCTCATGTCTTCTGGGCCCTAGGTGTGAAACAGGACTGATAAAATGGTGTTCCAGGAAAAAGATGTCCTTCTCAAAATATACTCTCTGGACAGAATGTTTTTGTTTTTTATCTACAGATAGACTCCTATTGGGATGACCTTCCCCCCCAAAAAAAACAATCTCAGTTAATATGAATTGAACTCAAGTGAACAGTCAGATTGACAAAGGTCAGACCGTACATATTGGCCCTTTTACTGACTGTGCTGTGATTTATGTCAGTTGCTCTCTCAGGATTCATTAATTTCTTGCTCAATTTATACTTTTTTGTTGCCAGTTTTTGTAAAACAAAACAAAAGCTTTCCTAGAAGAGTCTGCATATACTACAATCTTCTTTCTCTATTGTCTTCAGCTGAAGTCGATTAGCAACTATTCTCCAAATTATATTGCTTTAGCTATTCACATCAAACCCAGTTATATCTGAAATTATTGGAGGGCATGTGTGCTTCGACTGCACCTTTCGCTCTAGTTTTTAGGAGAAAAGGCTGCTTTTAGGAACAACCAGAGCTGCACACTGGTTATAAGTTTCAATCACGCCAATTTCTTACGAAGGGCCTGTCATTTCCTTTTGTCAGTATGAGAGGCCATGTCCTTAAAACACACAGGCGTCCTTATTTTTCTCATTCCCTGCAATTTCAGAAATAGCTGGAATTTCACCCAAAGCACTACTTTGTGTTCTGTGTTCCGGCTGTCTGTCAAGTAGTCATCAATGTTAAGCAGTAATTCAGTATGCAGGGTCAAATCTAAAGAGGAGTCAAATAAAGGATGTAGTCTATAGGTAACCCTTTATAATTAGAGCCGTAAGCTGGACCTATTTGTAGAATGCTTTGTAAAGTCTAAATCCTCAGTTTGATCTTAGTAGATATTTGCTATAAACCACTACTAAAAAAACTAATTTTTTTGTTATCTACAAACTTGTAATTATTTATACATGCTTGTAGATAAGAAACACACTGATACATTTGTATTTTTGTTTCAAGTTCAAAGTGTAGTAATATCGAAAATGAAGATAAATATTTTAAAACCACTTTATTCTACATCACATTCTTACAAAGAGAATTTAGGTGGGTGTTTTTTTGTTCTCTTGACGCTATTATTCAAAACTATGACTTTGTGCCTTCAGTTTAGTATATGATATTTACTTATTGAATTTACAGACTCTATTTACATACAGTACATTCCTAGCCAAGGACATGAAGCTGTTTGTCACATCATACATTATGTATACGAGAGTACCCTTGAGTTGGTGAATGCTAAATCTTATTTTGGCAGTTTGGAACCTTGTGTGATGTTGGTACGCATATGCATCTACATGGTTCTTCTATACAGGCAGAGAGACGACAAATGGTCTTTCACGGTTCGATTCTTTGCCCATAGTTGGGTTTTTGCAAGTTGTAAATGACAAGCATGGGTTTAGAGGTCGCTCGCGTAGACTTGAGGTGAATATCAACAAGGTCCAAATGAGGATGTGAGGCTTGTTAGCGTGGCTCACTCTCTGATCTCTTGAGTAATGACGGGCGTCCTCCGTCTCTGTGTCCTCTGACAGGCCAGCCCGTTGAGCTTACCGACCTGGAGAACGGCGGCCTCTGTGACATCCGGGCGTTCGACTGCCGCACCGTCCGCGTCTTCGGCCTGGGATTCATCGACTCGCCCGACCTCGGGTGCTTCGTCGCGCGTCTGACGGTGAGGGGAGGCGACCAGCGGCCACACGACTGGGGTGGCACGGGAGAGACGAGCGCAGGAACGAGACTCCCTGTAGTCCGTGCCTCTGTTCCTGCCCCCTGGAGCCGGGTTAGGAGTCGGGACGCTGTGCCCGTGATAAAGCTCTGCGCATTCAGACGGGAAACAAAGACAACATCATGTGGTGGTAGAATCTACTGGGCTGTATGCCATTGGCTTCCCTGGGATATGAATGGAGCCAGTTTAGGAGCTAGCCAATCAGTCTAGATCAGTGAGAGGCTACATCATCCAGAGCTGTCTTTGCAAATCCCCTGTCTTTGGAGCTGTTTCTCCTGGTATTAGGTAAACCAAACTTGTGAAAGATGATCGCTTTGACTTTTCTCAAATGACACAACTTTTTGGTTAACATCTGATTATCTGACAGACTCATGTGGAATACATAAATAAATTGGCCCACAGATAACTCAGTTCTCAGGTTCAGTAATCAGCCATCCATGAAAGATCTGAAATGAGATAGTTGATTGGTATTCCACCCCTCAAGGAAAATGCAGTGTGATCATGAATATATCAACTGTCCTTAATGTCCTTGACACTAATGCTCCAGCTCTAGAAAATGTTAGTCTTAGGATTTCAGAGACTTTGTGATAATGATAATCATCCACAAAGCCAATATCAAATTCAAAGGGTATTTATTCAAGCTTTTCAACTGTACATTACGACACACAAGAGCATGGAAACAGTAGATCCGAGCCCGGTACTGTAACTCAGCACTTCTGGAGGTGATTAGGATTCCGTCTTTGAAGATGCCTTGGTGGTTGTCTGTCCCTGCAGTATGTGAATGGGGAGTGGGTTTCCGGAGAGACGCAGAGAAGCCGGGCCACCTTCCTGAGCTCCAAAACCATCGACTGCACCGTGCCCTCCCTGAGCAGCGTGGAGGACCACACCCTCGAGTTCATGATGGGCGACAAACCCTACGCGCGCTGGGAGATTAAGGTACGGAACCGCTCTCAACTTGGACCAGCAGTCGTCCGGCGCATCGCGTTTCGGTTCGATCCTTCACAAGTGATGGCACTTCACTTCTCTGAATCGAACTCGTGGTGTGTCCCGTTCTTGACCTTCTTCCTCCCTGATATACATCATGCTCCAGCTTGCCCCCGCGGGCGCTCAGGATCGCTGTTTGTTTACTGGGGTAAAGGAGGAAGAGGACGAGGGGGTTTTTGATGGAAGGAAACATTAGCATAAATCTTGTAAGTAGAGAGCCATGGGGCCTCCCATCAAGGTGGGCTCAAAGTCAGATCTGCTGCCTCAAATGGATTACTTGAGCTTGGCCTGCAGGATGAGCCCAGTATTACTTGAATGCACCATTAATCTACCAAGCATTAGGGATTTATTGAGTCGCCGTAGGAGAGTTAGGTTTATTTGCATTGAGTTGGAAATGTCAAATCATGTTTATGCATGAAATCAAATATGGAGGTAGGCGAAACTGCTTTGTTTCAAGTGTTTTTACACGTGTGAAATGAAAAGAGATCCTACTCGAGGTAACGTAACTCTCTCCAATACCAGACCGTTGTAGCCACGGTAACACAGCTCAAGTAAATGGGAGGCCAATCGGTTCAGACTGGAATCTGTCCTTGGTGTTTCAGGTGACCAATGACGGGTCCCACTACACTCAGCCCAAGGTGCTGACAATCTACGATGGCGTGTGCCAAGTCTGTGAGGCATCTCGCTCTGGACTGTGTAAGTTAAAGGTAATCCTACACACTGAAAATAACTTTGGATTCCCAGTCCAGCATTCACATTTTTCAAAATGTTCAATACTCTAAGACGAGGAAAAAAAAGAATAGAAAATCTTTTTTTTCTTAATAATAGTGGAAAAAAAGCAAACCTCGAACTGGTGTCAAGAAAACTTGTTTACGCATGTCAACATGTTTAGCGAAGCAGTAAAGCGTGCTGACTCTGGCGCACAAGGGGAACAGGGCTCCTGAATGACTAAACCAGATATGTGGAACATCATTTTCAGAGCTCCCAATGCTCTGCAGTTGTCTGTTAAAACCACAGAGGCTGTGATTACACTCCTACAAGCATGTACCGGCGGTACACACTCACAAACTATGTCTCCATCTCTCTACACGCACACTCACGCACTCACGCACGCACCCACACACAGTCTCTCTTTCACACACAAATGCACACATACATGCGAAAGACACACAGAGAGAGGATTAGCTGTGCCTGACGATGATTTATCAAATGCAGTTATCTTGGGAAGAGATGGATTTTTTACTGTTTGTTTTTAATTCATTTCCTCTTGTCCTTGGTCGCTAGTGAAATCTCTAGTGAATGAAAATATCTCTCTCTCTATCTTTCCCCTTCTTGCCCTATGTCTCTTTCTCTCTTCCTCTGGGTCAGGAGAAGACCTGCAATATAGATGGGATGTGTTTTTCCGAAGGAGACTCCAATCCCACAAGCCCATGCCTCCTCTGTAATCCTGCTACGTCAAAATTCACATGGTCTTTGAATCAAGGTAAATTTAAGGAATGTACCTGATACTTGTTCATTCCCACTGACGGAAACAAAAGTATCTGGGAGCATGTTTAATCCTGTCCTTTTTTTAGTTACTAGGCGACCTGTTGAAACCCTGTAATTTCCAAGTGATCGGATTTACTAGAAGCTCTTAAAGATGTCTTCAGGCCTCAGACAGCATTTCATTGTCTTGTTAGAGTGCCCGTATAAACCAAAATATGACAGGCAGAGTAGAAGGTAAACAAATCAAGGTGGCTAGGTTAGCTAGCGGTGCCCTTGCTACAGTTGTTCATTTTCACCATGGAGGATAAGGGTGGGGGTTGGGGGGGCCCAGGCTGTCAGCCTCAGAGTAGCTCTGCACCGCGCCACACGCACGCCGACTCAGGTAGATTTACAGCCTGCAGTCTTGTGGCTGCAGACACCTCCCATATTTTTGACGCTCGCTGGTTAACTTCATTAACTCAGGCTAGCAGCGATTGATAATGGGGAGCTGGGAGACAAGACGGATCGTGATTGGCCGGGCCAATTATGATGGAGAGGAGTCGTTTTCCACTGTGGACATCCTCTCCTTAGCTTGAGTTATGCCTTGAAGTTTGATCGATGGGTAGGCAACGTTTGTGTTATGGAAGGTTACACATGATGTTTTGGGTGCAATTAAAGTGTTTTTGTTAAGAATGTGTGGGTGTGTGTGAGAGAGGCAGTGTGCTGCGAAAGTGTGTATATTTCTGTGCATACAGAGGCTTCTTTTTTTAGTTTGTCCACAACCAAGGCTGACAGATATTCAATGAATCTGTTCAGTTTCTCTGCTTCAACATAAATGGTGTGTTTTAGTGATTCATCATGAATTTTGTGATGCTATAGTCAAGAGCTACTATCCGCTGTGTTTCCTCTCAGCAGAAAGAAACTTTAAGTATGAGCTTTTCTCTTTACAAATCTCTATACTCCATACACACACACACACACACACTCACTCACATCACACACACAGGTACTTCCGACACAAACAGCCTTCTGGTAGCCTTCGTCCCTGTTGTAAAAAACTTGGTTGGAGTCCAGTGCCAGCCTCACCACTGCAACCACTCACTCGAACTAAGTGGTCGGCATCTTCATCAAACACAACGTTTCCTGTGTACAGAACAGGAAGGTCAAGAGGAAAGATCCCCATCTGGACTTGATGTTGTTCCACAGCTTGTGCAAGGGTTGGGACTGCTCATCGGGTTATTTTTCCTTCATCCCCCCCCCCCCATCTTCCGTCTTCATGTTTTCTCCTCAGTCAATCAGCCCCCAGCTTTCCATCAGCCCCAGGACAGTCTCTATACCTTCGCCGGCGAGAATTTTGTGTTCCAGTTGACGGCGGCGGACCCGGAGGGCTCGGCACTGCTCTTCCAGCTGGAGGTGGGCCCGCCAGACGCCGCCCTCTCCCCCGCGGGCCTCCTCATCTGGAAAGTCGATCGGGAGGAGACGCAAGCGCGCACCTTCAAGTTCACGCTGTCGGATGAGTGCAACGCCCAGGGCAGGTACACTGTGGAGGTAAAAAACGGAAAAAGGTTTTTACATGTGGCAGGTCCCTGGGAGGGGAAGGAGGGAGAAGAGGTGAAGATGGTTTGGGGGAAGAACAGAGGGGCAAGAAGGCGGGGGGGAGAGGCAGGGAGGGAGGGAGGGAGGGAGGAGACCAAGGGAGTCCTGTAAACTGTTTACAGGATCTGACTGTATGGTCTGCCTGGGTGGCTGATGGCCTGTTTGGACCCAGAGCCAGGAGTTCAGTCAACACTCATTGGCCTATTCACGTGTCAAGTGTCCTGCCACATGATAATTCTCTCCCCATATACATGTTCTGTTGCTATGAACAGGGCCACGGACCGTGTATGGTAAACAAAGGGCTGTCGAAAAGCTATGAGGAACGTACTGAAACAGACTCTAACGAATTAGCAACAAAAGATTCTTATTTAAACCAACACTCTACATTCTTAA
Source organism: Osmerus eperlanus (assembly GCF_963692335.1). Classification (NCBI taxonomy): domain Eukaryota; kingdom Metazoa; phylum Chordata; class Actinopteri; order Osmeriformes; family Osmeridae; genus Osmerus; species Osmerus eperlanus. The sequence goes on from NC_085038.1 coordinate 5,760,787, forward strand.
CAGCCGTTGACCTAAACAAGAACCCTACTGTGCAAATGAAGGCTCTGCGTGTTTTAATTTCAACAGCAAGTTAACAGCATGTTAATGTCCCACCTGTTTTAGCCAGTTTGAGAAATGGAATAGAAGAGCTGCATGTGGGGTGTTTCACCACAACATATGGCTGCTGTTACCTTCCCCCTCCTTCTTACGTTCATATAGGACAGATAAATATCCACTCTTCCTCCACTTAACTCCAGATGGGCCCAATGCATCTGCCCCCAGTTGGCTAACCATTATTAAATGCGACCCTCGCCTTATCTCCTGTCATGTTATCAAAGTTCAGGGTTTAGAGTGGGATCTGGGGAATTATCATAGTTCATTATTACCAGCTTCCCTATCATTTATGATAAGCCAGACAAAACACAGATGGGAAATTCCACGTCAAAGAAGTGAGAGTTTTGACAATCATCATAGCAGGAAAGTAACGTTTTAGTTTTGTGTTTTTCGAGATAGATAAAAGCCTCAATCTCCATCACCCACTCCAGGGGATTTGGAACAGTAGCTGGAGTCAGAATAGTGTTAATACCTAAACAGACCATCGTCTTGTAATATACAAACCTTATCTTCAGATTGGAGTGAAGCCTTGCGGATGTTTGAACGGAGGAAAGTGTGTGACGGACGTGACTGTTCCAGCTGGAAGCGGCGGGTACTTGTGTGTGTGTCCTGAGGGGCTCCGTGGAGACCTGTGCGAGAAGAACGTTGACATCTGTCTATCCGGCCCTTGTGGTTTGGGGGTGTGTGCTAAAACAGCCCAGGGCTTCAGATGCCAGTGCCCTCAGGGATTGAGAGGTATGCTGATTAAGTGTTGTGCATGAGTTGTTTGTGAATTGTTTACAAAACTACTTTCTTTTCAAGAGCCTAAGAACCTAACTTTCCTCCAACAATATTTACATATACAGTTTACTGTAATACAATACATCATTGTATTGTGCATCTTTGTGTAGGAACAACTTGTCGGGAGGATGTGAACGAGTGTGAAAAGATGCCATGTTTCCCCGGTGTCCAGTGTTTCAATAGCTTTGGATCCTACTGGTGTGGAAGCTGCCCCAAAGGCATGCTGGGAGATGGCACCACATGTGCAGGTAAGCATCAACCAATCTGACCACCTCATTTATGTCAGTTAATATCTTTTAATATCACAAATACATCTTTTCACCAACGACAAACCTATATGAACAACTCGATACTATTTTTGACTGTCATCTTAGCGAGTAATATTCAGGAACATTCCACCATGACAGTCCATACCAAATCTGGATACCATTACTGACAGCAACTGAATGATTGCCACTTCCCTTTGAAATATTTCAGTCATTTCACTGAGCTCCTGCGCGTTCACAGAGAGCTCTCCTTCCCAGGTGATAACCAACAGGGATGCATATAGAATGGGAAACAGATGGCAGGTGATGACTGCTCCCCCTTCCAGCCCTCTCCTCTATTGCACAGGCTTGTTGGGCTGAGTTAATTGGTTAAGTACTTCCCCTGTGTGTTTGTGTGTATCTGTGTGTGTGTGTGTGTGTGTGTGTGTGTGCGTGAGAGAGAGAAAAAGATTGTGACTGAGTAAAAGACTGTGAAAGAGAAGGAGAGAGAATTGTGTTTGTAAAGGGGACAGAGATTAAGAACGGTACTGTGTGTGTGTGTGTGTGTGAGAGAGAGAGAGAGAGAGAGAGAGAGAGAGAGAGAGAGAGAGAGAGAGAGAGAGAGAGAGAGAGGGAGAGAGGGAGAGAGGGAGAGAGGGGGAGAGGGGGAGAGAAAGTCTGTGTGTAAAGGAGAGAGAGAGCAGAGGGTATCCAGTCCTGGCTGAGAGCTGTGCACCTCAGGTGTGTGTCTCCGCTGACTGACATGGGCTATTAGTGCTGAGGTCTGGGTGTGGAGAGGTAAAAGAGGGGGAAGGGAGGAGGAGGGAGGGAGTGCAGGATGATGTAGTGCCTGGGCCAAGGGGCTGGAGAACAGGGCTGTGCTGGGGCACAAGACGTACAGCAAACTCCGTCCACACTCAAATCATCGCCAACACATGAGCGCTGACATTTTTCAAGCAACCTCAACAGCACTGAATCACTAATTAGATGACTACTACATTACTATGAATTTCATCAGAAGTGAGATCAGTCTTTGCCACCTAGTCCTCAGCCTGGCCATTGGCCATTGTAAGTACAGATGGCAGTGTTTGAGGGGTGGTTCACTAGTGTGTGACTGAATTTAAAACAGACATCAAACATTAACTATCCCTTGCTAGAAACCCGTTCAATGTTTTATTATCCAAAGATGTGTTGGGAAGCACAGTACTGTCCTCTGAAATGTGTGAGAGTGCCAGGCCTCCAGCACTTAGAGAGTGCACCAGTGTCTTCTCTCGTCACCATGTGCCCCCAAACTGCCATATCATGGCTAGCACCATTAGCTTTCATTTTTAGACCTCCCTAGCTGTCTTCTTTTCTTGATCTTTCTGTTTTCCTAGTGATGCGTTTTCCGAGTGATTTCCGTGCTTTGTTTATTTGAACTGTTTTCTGTCTCCAGTGGAAGCACAACTGCTGAATCTGAACACATAACTTGGAAAAAAGCTAAATGAATAAATGTAAATATAGCTTGCATGTTGTATACAGTTATGTTGAACACAAATAGAATGATTCAATAACTACAGAATTACTTTCATTTTAGAAAGTATTGTCAGAATGGAGCCTTTCGCACAAAGAGCCTTATCTAAGACATTTCTTGTTAATGTTGAAATAAACAATGAATAAATCATTGTTTCCAGGTTCTTGCTTTTAACTAAGAGATATTATACATCATTCCAGCACATTGGATTATAATTAGCATTTAATGGATGTGACAGAGGTAGCATTCATTTACTGTTCTCTCCTGTTCTCTCTGCTCAACCCCTCCAACCATCCCCCTCTCTCTTCCTATCCAGCTCTGAAGCCAGTCATCCCCAGCACTGAAACCCCTGCCCCTTTAACTGTCAACAAGAGGCCCAACACCAGCCCCAACCCTCATCCTCCACCCAGGATGCACACGGTCAGGCCCAGACACCCACAGAGCAGCACAGTGGCTGGGAAGGCCCCGGCTGTACCTCCCCCTCCTGGTCGTGGTCGTGGCATCGGTAAGCAGACCGCTGAGTATTGGTCTCACTGTCACTGTGCTCGTACTGGTGGAAGTGCATGGGTAGTTGATGAGTGTCGCCCCACTTGTCATCTGGTTTGTCCTGCGGGTGTTCTGGGGTCGGTTTCAATGTCAATTGGCAAACGTGAGGCTCTTCACTGACACTTGAGGTTCAATTATTCAGTCACACAATACATATATCTAGGTTATTATGATAAGCCCTAATATGATCAGTCCGGCACCCAATTGGGCACTACAACATTATTAGCAGCCGCAGCTTGCAGGGTTGTTAATGACCTTCTGTCATCGCACTTAAAGGGTGGTGGTGAGATTGAAACCCGTTGCGGCAAGATACCGTGCTCCATGAGCGGGATCCTCTCGCTCCCGTCATCTCGGGTTTTGTGCTGACCTCGTTGAAAACGAAACCCCGTTTTACAAGCCATGAGCGCCAAGGTGTTCCATCACGCTCGGGATAAATCTCTTTTTCATCGGGGACAGCTGGTCCATTTCACTCACGATTTCCCCCCCTCCCGGTGAAGTGACACTTTGTTGGGGCGTCACAGAAAAGAGAAAGGGCTGTCAAAGCCTGTACCTGTCCACAAGGTAAATGGCCGTCATTTTGCCTCAGTGCACTGGGCTCTCCTCAGCAAATGAGTCATGACGTAGTCGTAGTCCTTGATAAATGTTCCGGTGATCAGACTGAGCACAGCTGATAATGTGCAAGACGGCCAAGGACATGGGCAAGGTAAGTAAGCAATCTTGATTGAAGTTGGCTTCGGTGTCAGCAGATTTCGTTTGTAAAGGACACATCGTGGCTTGGGGACTAATAGGGTGATTTGCGTATTTCGGCGCTCTCGGCTGGGGGCCAGGTGGAGGGATGCAGGCCAGTGAGTGATGTTGGGTCTGGGGAGGAGATAAGGCATCGTTGGGGTTGCTCACCCCTGACCCCCTTCTTGACCACCTGACCCTGATCCTTAGCAAGCATTTATTCCCCAATTATCCCAAAACCTTACAATTCTCCCAGTAAAGCAATTAAAGCATTAAAGAAAACTAAGATAACATGTGCCTCTCCCTCACACACACATTTGGTTGAAAAAGTATAATTTTTTTATTATGATTGGTCTTCTAAGACTGAATTTTTTTAAACAAAAGTGCAATTTGCAGACACAGTTTTTTTTAATGAACTGCAGTTCTGCAACCTTCATGTCTAGACTTAATGAGATACATCCTGGTAGGTTGTATACACATGGTGCTTTAAGATTCTTTAAATTGCTGCATTTCCTGGAATCATCACTAATTATTAAACATACAAACAAAGACATGACAGAGTCACTGAGTCACTCTTGTGTACTGTATGACGTACAGCATTAAATGAACTGTTTCCAAGGTCCTGGGTTGGGCCAGGCGCTGAACGTGACAGCCTCCTGTGCCACAAGGCCTTGTTTCCCAGGAGTCCAGTGCATCGATCGTCGTCCACCATACGTCGGTTATGTCTGCAGCCGCTGCCCTCCAGGTCTCCACGGCAACGGGCGAACATGCACAAAAAACCCTCAAACAAGTAAGGCTGCAAACCTATTCTATTTTCCCTTTTTGTTTACATGTGGAATTTCATCTTTCGCAAAGACCTTTGCTGACAATTGACATAAAACTGAAAAATACAATGCCAACATTTTGTAAGCCCTTGGGCTAAGCATTATCAAAGTGACGGATCTGTAATAAATAAATAAATAAATAAATTCAAGGAATATTATCAGGATTTGGTGTATACCAGCCTAACCTTCTTGCACTCCCATGTTACTTTGAGTCCAAGATAATAAATTGATGTTAGTGGAATATGCTTCTTCAGGCATTTATCTTTCATGAAAAATACAAATGTTTTATTCAGAGTAAAAGTTATACCCTTAGCCATCAGTAGAGTGGCCAGACAACACACTCTTGTGTGGATGTTTTCCCAGTTTCTACCTCCGTTGTCTCGACAGCCTCTTTGATTGAAACAAAGAGGTTCTTCAGTGTATCTGTCTCCATCAAAAAGAACTCTGCCTAACTGTAAAAACTTTTCCTAACTGTCTCTTTGAATCAGTGGCCAGCTCCAATGCAGCGTTTTCAAAAAAGGATTTCTTAATTGCACATTTGTCATGTGGGGTGTTAACAACTCTGTCAGCCCAAACTGGGCACTCCTAGGAGACACTGCCATTTCTGTTTTGGGGGGGATGTATACCATTGCTTTGTGGGTATCTGGTTTGGTAGTATAGGGCCCAATGCGTGGCTGAGATTTCTCCAACATGAATGTGTCAGGCTCTGTAGGGAGTGTGGTCGTTTGTCTGCGAAGTCTCGGGTGGCTGAGTGGCATGTCAACATCTGTTGTAGGGGCTTATGGGACAATTCTCCAACTCCCAAACAGACTGTCTAGTTTAATTCCAACCAGGTTCTGTCACTAATGCAGCTGTGATTTTGAACAGATTGCCTCATCTTTGTTTTTCTCTTACTCTGGTTTTGCACTGTAAAACAGAGTGTTGCGGTTTCTAATATTGTGAAACATATTCATTTCAGAGACAATTTGCTGTAAACAACTTAATGTCTCTCATCTCTGCTCTGTCCTCAGCTGGCCCCAAGCTTTCTCAGCCACTGATCCCAGGCAAGAGCAGTCGATCCCAGCACAACCGCAGTCAAGTCTTCCAGGTACACCTGCCTGTGATGCCCTCCAGGCATGGAGTCAAACGTCAGTTCATGCCTGTCTCACGGCCCTATCAGAACCCAGCACGCCCAGCCACCTCCCCCCCCCAAAGACCTGTGACGGCGAGAAAAGAGGTCACCCTGCCATCTAGACACACACCTGGTTCATCCGTCAATGCCCTCCGCCTCACCACGGGCACCCGTCACGGTGCCCACCCCAGGATGAATGCCAAAGTGGCACATGACGGTACCAGCACGACTTCCTTCAAGGTGACCCCCAGAGAGGCTGGCGGAGGCATGCTGAGTGTCAACTTCGCCAAGGAGACGGAGAGCAGCCGGCAGACAGCCCAGCAGAGCCTCAACACGGCGAGGCCCACCTTGACCAGGCCCTGGACCCCCCCAAAAGCCGTGGCCCCGCTGACTGCGGCCCTCACCGCCTTCTCCTACTCCCTTTCCGAGGCCGAGTTCTCCGCTGACGGAGATCTGACAGGGCCGGACTCCGACCCTCCAGAGCCGCCCCAGCCCCAGCCGGCTCTGACCCTCACCACCCCGGCCAGGCGGGTAACTCTCCCAGGCCATTACACCTCAGCCTTCCACCGGGTCTCACCTCCATTCCCCAGGCCCAGGACCAGTGTGACAGAAAGGTGGCCGCTCTCCTGCGCTGACCTACCCTGCTTCCCTGGGGTCCAGTGCGAGACCACCAAAGATGGGCGTTTCCACTGCGGAAGATGCCCCCTTGGTTACACCGGAGACGGACAAGCATGCAGAGGTAGCGTAGCGTAGCAACCGCCATAAACGTTGTTCGCATCAATTCTGATGTCCTTCAAGCATGTTACTTTGCTAAATTGTAGCCGGTTAAACAATAATTGAAATGAAAAGTCCTTGCCGGTAGCTGGTTCGTGCAGATGCCGTCTATCATAGCAGAGAGGTTTTCTGAGGATGATGTGTTTATACAGCCACGGTTAGGGGGGTTGGAGGTAGATGTAAGCAGGTTTAATTGACATGCGGTGCCACCCCTTGTCTCCAGCTTTGTGCAGGCATGCGTGTGGCAGGAACATGGAGTGCACGGCTCCCAACACATGCCGCTGTAAAGCAGGCTACACCGGCCTCAACTGTCAGACAGGTAACCCGCTCGGGGCTATCGAATCATCAGTCAACTCGATTCTTTGATTTACGTCGACCCCAAAAATGTATTCACAAATGTGTTCCGAGTCTGATTTCTCTCCCCTTTCAGCGATCTGCAAGCCCGTGTGCAAGAACACGGGCCGGTGCGTCGCCCCCGGTGTGTGTGAGTGCGAGAGAGGCTATCACGGGGAGACTTGCGAGGAAGGTAAGCGATCTCTCTCTCTCCAGCCTCATTAGTGGGCTTCATCAGAGGTCTGTCAACTGCAGCACCTGACGAGAGTCTTGCAGCCAGTCCTTTAGGTCACATCCCCACAGAAAGTACAGGTCGCTCATCATGGAGAGAGCCATCCCCATAGTCAGGTGTGTGGGCGTGCTTTCCTTTGAAACTCCCGTCTTGAGACCTGAAGCACTACTGCCATCTACAGATCACCGCAAGACGAGATAGTTTAGCTAGACCAGTATCCCCATCCCACTCGCCCTCGTCCGGTTGTAGTGACTGGTTTCCATGACTCCACAGCTCTGTGTTCTCTGCCTTGTGAACACGGTGGCACCTGTGTGGGGCCACATACCTGCTCGTGCCCCTACGGCTTCGTCGGACCCAGATGTGAAACCAGTGAGTGCACACAGCGATCGATGGTTCAGTGTCTTTGCTAGTCAAGTCAAAAGTGTGACATCTCATTTGTCTACTATCTCTCTCTCTCTTTCTTCCCCAGTGGTGTGTAACCGACACTGTCACAACGGAGGTGAGTGTGTGTCCCCGGACGAGTGCACTTGCCTGCGTGGGTGGACTGGACCCTCTTGTGAATCAGGTATTTTAGTTTCTCTCTATCTCTCTCTCTCTATTTCTCTCTCTCTATTTCACTCTCTATTTCTATCTCTGTTGTGTGTGTGCGTCTTGGTAGAATTGCGCCAAGGAAGATATTCCCTTAAGGAATTTGCATGACTGTTAGTAATTTAGCTGCTTGACGGCTGTGTTGTTTCCCTTGCAGCTCTGTGTTCCCCCCTGTGTCTGAATGGAGCAACGTGTGTCCGCCCGGACACCTGCGCTTGTCCGCACGGCTTCTACGGGGCCCAGTGTCAAAACGGTAACTCTTCTAACTGGCGACAGCGCCCTTGGCCTCGCGCGTACCACACCGATTCATGGGCTGGCAGGCAGGCAGCACGAACAGGCTGAATGTTCCAATGATTATGTCGTATGAGAGGAAAACTAATCCTCTAGACTGACAGGAGCTTAGTGGAGATGTGTTTGATGTGAGGAGATCCATCAGGATCCTGGCAGTTATCCAATCTGCCCAATAGTAGCGACGTTTCTCCAGATAACTCTGAGTTTCTACAGGTCCAGCCCCAGAAAAAAACAGCTTTATTGACCTTTGGTCATGTGTCTTGGTCTGTGAAATTTGTGTTGCATCTCTTTGTCCCGCTCCCCGTCACCCTCTCTCTCCCGCTCTCCCTCCCTCGGCCTGCCGTCGCTACCTCAGCTGTGTGCAGCCCGCCCTGTACCAACGGGGGCCTCTGCATGCGCAACAACGTCTGCTCCTGCCCCGAAGGATACACCGGGGGACGCTGCGAGAAGAGTGAGTCCAGCCCCCCCCCCCCCCCCCCATTATCATCATCCATTACATGCCATGTGTGTCGGCCTGCCAACAAGACTGTCACGCGGGGGGTGCAGTTACCGCCGCCTGTCGTTAATGTACAACATCTTGGCGAGTAAATTGAGCCATATGGATAAGAGGAAGCTTTTGATGGCGGCACCGGGACAAAAGGCGGGGGTTTAGATGGAGGGGCTGGGATTCTGAGCTGCGAGCCACACGTGGGGAATTGAACCTGGGTACGGAGTGATGTAATTGCCGAGGGAATTCTACTCAACACCATTTGTAACTCAGACACACGCGCACAATGTTTCTGTTGAGGGGTTCAATGTAACTGTAGCAACGTGCTATTATGGGATGTGAGAGCTGTGAGAGCTTTACAATGGGTTTATTCCAACCATTTCATCCACTGAATGGTTTTAGTTTTTCCTGGAGAGCCTTATGCTAAAAGTGAATCTTTCTCCCTCTATATTTCTCCTTTGCTCTCTCTCTCTCTCTCTCTCCCTCCCTCTGTCGTGCACCCTGCTAGGTGTGTGCGAGCCCCTGTGTGTGAACGGAGGGAGGTGTGTCGGCCCTAACGTGTGTGACTGTCCGTCTGGCTGGAGTGGGCAGCGCTGTGAGAAACGTAAGTCGACGTCTCAAATGTGAGACGGCAAACAGGTCCGCACGTGCAAACGGTCAACGAGTCGTCTGGTGTGTCAAACCGTGGCCTCGCAAGGCAATGATTTGGCATGTGCAAACAACATGTGCAAACAAAAATGACTATTTGCAGCCTCTAAAAGAATACACGGATGAGCAAGTTACAGGGTTATTCTTGCATCCACTTATGAATTTGATTTATTTCTGCATTGTCTTCTCAGCCACGTGTCTGCAGAGGTGTTTGAACGGAGGCGAGTGTGTGGGCCCTAACACCTGCCACTGCTCCCAGGGATGGCAGGGCATGCTGTGCCAAATCCGTAAGTATTCTCCCAGTGAGACACGCGCACACGACTGCAATCACACCAGCGCACACGTCCCCCAGAGAACCGAACGTGTTTCATTAATAAGTCGGAAATAGCATTCAATTGCATCTCATTGCCTTTCGGTAACATTGTTCACCGACAGGAACACCACCTGAATTGAATACCATTGTTGCCATGTCCCCTTGACCCTGTGTGTGGCTGGCCCACAGCCAAGTGTCTGCTGCAGTAGCATTGTTAAGCTCCCTAGTCTACAGCAGCCATAGTGATTGGCTAGTTTATGTGTTATAATGAGGATCCGATACAGTCCTTGCTTCATAAGCCTCCTCTGTTGGTTTACATACTCAATTATGCCAACTCTGTAACTTGGTATGAGTTTGGGACCGGACACTAGTCAGCAGTCAGTTGAGGACCTGCTATGTGGTGACAAAATTGGTTTCTTTCTTATTACAGTGTCACTAATGTTGGTTATATTGAGCCTTTTCTGCAACTACTCTAAATTGTATCTTTAAGCGGCCAAATCTTGACATGCATGAATGAATGTGCAGATGAATTGGTGTCTAACTCCCCATAAAGAAAAGTGACCAACAATAAAGATGATTCACCGTTTATATTTGTTTATTCACTCGAGCCAGGCAGTGTTTATAGAGGCTGTGAAACCACTAATGGTTGAAAGTAAATTCCAAAGTATACCCCAGAGTAATATCTGTACTTACAACAAGAAGCAGAAAGACTCACTTATTGGCATTAACATGGATAATAATTTTATATTGTTTGTTTTTTTAGGGGGGGGGGGGGCTTTTAATGCAAGGGCCTTCCAATGATTCCGTGGGATGATGGGAAGATTATGGTCACTGTGTTGTCCTAACTGCATTTGACGATGATATGAGCAGAGATTAGTATCAGCTCTGTGGTTATGTCATTATCAGGGCGTCACGGCTGATTTAGCTTTTGCCTCTTCCTAGGCCACCGTGCCGCATTGTGATTCCTTCTGTCGTTTTAACAGCTCTCTGCGAACAGAAGTGCCTTTATGGGAGCCGCTGTGTCCAACCTAGCGTCTGTGCGTGCAGAAAGGGATATTCAGGGCCGCTATGTGCCAGGAAGGTAATCAGCACCTCACCACACGCATACACGGCCAGGATATATGAAATTATTATTTCATATTAACATTCAGCTAGGTAGCCTAACTAGTGAGGTAGCTGAACTGTGAGGGAAAATGAGTAACTTACTTTTTCATACTAAAAAGCAATCATGCAGCAAAATAAAATGGAAGTAATCACTGGGAATTAGATTGAGCCACTCCAACTTCACCTAAGTGAAGTAAGGCCTGATTCATAACTCATCTTACTGTGCCAATGTCAGAAATCTCTTATTGTACAGTCCATGGCTTTGGCTACAGAGTGGTGGCGGATGGTAAAAATAGCTACTTTTTTCAGCTTCCTATTCCGAGAGGCTGATGTACCAACTTTGAACAATGTGCACTGAAGAACCTGGAGCATACGTCTTTACAGAGCCACTTCCCAGGGAACTCCAGTATATCTAATGCCATTGTCATTTTGTACTCTAAATAGTAGAAATACAATTTCCAAAGTACATTATGTATAAAGATTATATGTCTAATGGTATTGTACAAGTCAACAACTCAATTTCCATTATCTTTTAAAAAATGAAACTGTTAAACTATTTTGGTCAACAAATATTTGTCACACAAATTATGTCATATTGTGATATCGTAAATATTCTGTGTCTGTAGCATTAAATGAAGCAGACCAACATACATTTACAAACAGGATGACTCATTTATGAACCAATAGATCTTGTTTTATATTAACTTATTTGGTTTTGAGATTATATTGTGTATTGAAGTGTTGTATACAGTATGTCCTCCATATACTGTATGTTTGTTATTTTTTAATAAAAGGGTAAGTGTGTTAAAATTCATAATTGTGTACAAGCCTTGATTCCAATGTTTTTTACTCATGTAAGGCTTCAGACTTTCACCTTAGTGCTGTGTACTGTCTGATTTGTTTTCGGCATCACTGTGTACTGTATTATGGTAGTCTGCTGGGCACTGATTTTTTTACTGTATTGATGTGTTGGTTGGATGACGCAAACACTTGGGGGATTCACCTTACAGGTGTCACAAATGGTACAGCTATTCCGTCAGTGCCACCTGTCTTTGACACAAGTAATTATTTTTCACAGGAATTATTGTTTTGTTTTTTCCCTTTTCCTGACTGTGCCCTTCTTCATAGTCTTTACTGGTAATTAGATAAGTGGCCCTTGAACCATTCATGAATGGCTAATGGAGAGGCTTTTGTTCTTCAAATGTTACAGTTTTTCTCAGTTGTTAACACACAAAAGCAATTTTCACAACCTTCACTTCATGTACCACTCGCTCGACCCAATTTGGCACTACTTCACACTCCCTTATCTGCATTAGACTCTGACTTTCCTTCTTTACACTGATGTCAATTACACATAACCTTGTTGTCAAAAAGGAGGAGGAGGGGTAGGAGGTAGAGGAGCAGGAGGACAGAGCGAAGGAAGAGGAGGAGGAAGAGTAGGAGGACAAGGAGGAAGAGGAGGACAAGGATGAGGAAGAGGAGGATAGAGAGAAGGAGGAAGAGGAGTAGGAGAAGGACAAGGAGAAGAAGGAGAACGGTCATCTCTAATGAGATTCGGGCCACTGTGGTTGACCATGAGCTCAACCATGGTTTGAGCATGAGGGAGGCTGGCCAGAGGGTCCAACCAAATCTCAGCCGCTTCACAGTTGCTGCCATCATTAGAACCTTCAGGATGAAGAACGGGTACGAAATCTATTTGCCTTGTGTACTGTAGTACCACATATCAATAGAATACAGTGTGCTCACAGTATTTGTATTTTGCAGGACTGAAAGAGAAGCACACCGTGGAGGAAGAACACACACTTTCACAGCCGAACAGGAGACTGACATTGTAAATATGGTTCGTGAGAACAACGCTATCACACTCCGACAAATACAAACTAGGATCCTGGCCTACCATGCTACATTCAGGAACGTCCAGACCGTCAGCTTCTCTACATTGGACCGTATTCTTCGCAGGAATGCCATGCGGATGAAACAGATGTACAGGGTCCCATTCGACCGGAACACAGACCGCATTAAGGAGTGTGGATGAGGCCCTCTGGCCAGACAAGAACCGGAGGCATGATGCCCGGTGGCAAAATATGGCTTGTGTGTACCAAATGAAAACACAAGTTCCATTTTGTGAACAGGTAAGAGATTTGATGGGTAAAGAGTTATCTTCCAAAGGGAGTGTCAGGTTTAGCATTTTGTGTGTGAGGTTTTCAGTTTTGTGTGTGCCGTTTTGAGAAAGCCGTTACTGTTTTGAGAAACGTGTGTTAACAATTGTGAAAAACTGTAATGAACATTTGGTTTCCATCTCTAATGCTTTCAGTCCTTCTGTGACCTGGCCTGACATCAGAGGGTCAAAGTGTGACCCTGGACCCCAAATGGGGTTACAATACTATGCTCACTGATTCCACCGTGGTGGGTGTGGATGAGGGGCCAATTTTGAAAATGTTGACCCCCCTGTCCATAACTCCTAATGGCTGGTCTGTCTGTGACTCTTTTTGTGGCCAACACATTTCTGTAGCCTAAGCATGCTGTTAAATGATAACATCTGCAATTTACTGCCATCTAGTGACGCAAGTGCCATCTAGTGACACAAGTGTACACTACATTAGTGTAGCCTAGAAAATAATTAGGCACCAACTAATCAAATTGCAAATAAAAAAAGCTAAATTGTTGAAATACTGACTTCTATTTATCACTTTACCCCAGACAACTGATAGCTGATATCAAGCTTCACGATTTCTGAGAACTGCAACTTATGTCGAGAAGAACATTTCCATAATTGAAAACAAAGAGGATCTCGGAGTGGAGACTTGCTCATAGGCTCTGGCAGCCTCCTAAATGGGGAAACAGTCAAAAAAATCTAAATGTTACTCCTCTCATGAAGGTGCCAGTAATGGATCTTGTGATAGTAATTACTCTAGGCAGAGCCCAGCAGTGTCCTATCACCACACACCTGTCATCCTGCAAGTTAGACACACACCTACCTGTTACACATGCATCTACCCCCACCCCAAGTCTTCCAGATTTTTCCACTAGATGGAAGCAGACAGTTATTGACTTGGGAGAGCTTTTTTTGTGCAAATCACTAGTCAAAAGACATCATCTTTGTTTGCATGGTAGATAGATGATGATGATGATGATGATGATGATGATGATGATGATGATGATGATGATGCCAGAGCAGTACTGAGTGACATTGGACTTGCACAGTAGAAACCCAATGTGTATGGTGTTGTGGGCCTGTTATGAGGGAGGCATAAACTGAACAACATTGATGAATAGCAGGACATACACTACAGTTGTCTCACCTGTTGCCTTTATTGTACAATAGTTGTTAGGTGGTAAGCAGCATATAGATAGCTAGATGATGTGTTGAGAGCCTATTTATGTCACTTCAGTTACAATATCTTTCTTCTCAATGGTGATAATGAATGTCTAACTGCTGTAACCATTTTCCCAACTTTAGGTCTTTCCTTCCACTTTCCGGTCGAACTGAGAATGCCTTCTGTATGCTTCTGAGATTTTCTTTTCCAAATTTAATTATTTATTCCATCCGTGAAACACCCTCTTGTCTACATTTACTACAAGAGAATGCATTTAACTGAAATGATGTCAATAGCATACATTGCATGAATTTGCTTATATATAATTCCGTATTGACATTGAAAATGGAGGGGACCTTGTTTACCTGCGCTGCAAGAGGCCATGTGTCGGCTCTCCTCCAGCCTTCGCCTCGGCACTGTGGACTGTAAAAAAGTCTGCAGAGGGAGGGGATATATATAAACCTCGAGCCTCTGAAGACCACGACAGCGACAGGTGGCTCCTAGGCTCCACCTGTCTTCCTTTTTCCAGAGGCTGCATGGTGGTGGCCCAGAAAGGATCCGTCATTCAAGAAATGGCATGCTGGTCTGCCAAGGGGACGGAGCGGACCCCCCGTCACCGGATCGGAGGCAGCTGGTCCCAGGTGCTATTTTCACTCTGCATAAAGTGATGGGCAGCCACAATCCCCTCCATGGAACAGTCCGAGTCCACAGTCACCCCTGGTCCACCATGAAGTCCACAGGGAGCGACAAGGGCACCCAGCCCGATGGCTTCCCGTCCGACCTGGATGAGTTGGACAGCGGCAGTGAGAGCTCCGACAACAAGTCTACGGGCGGAGGCTGCAGCCCGCGTCGGGGCAGCGAAGGGCCCAGGCAGAGAGGAGGCAGGCGACTGACCGGCATCAGCAAACAGAGACAGGCAGCCAACGCGCGGGAGAGAGACCGGACCCACAGCGTAAACACCGCCTTCACGGCGCTGCGCACCCTCATTCCCACAGAACCCGCAGATAGGAAGCTGTCCAAGATTGAGACGCTTCGCTTGGCGTCCAGCTACATCTCCCACCTGGCTAACGTGCTGCTGCTGGGGGAGGACTGTCTGGATGGACAGCCCTGCCTCAGGTACCAGAGCATCCTCCAGAACAGCACCAACATCAGCAATCCCTCGCTAAGGCCCATATGCACTTTCTGTCTCGGTAATCAGAGGAAACTGGTGAGTTCTCAACTCTATTCTTCGAGTGGCTGTTTTGACATTGTTTCATTATAGACAACAAAATGTACAATAGTATAAGCTTTTTTTTAAATTGTAATAAGAGTAGGCCGATCAAATTCACGGTCGTCTGTGGTTGTTTACCATTTCTCTGCCTTCACAGCTCAGAGATGGAGAAAAGCTTGCGACTGTCTGACGTGGGCTCAAACTGTCAAGGACGCAAGCAAGCACACTAATGTTTACATGTAAAGAAATCTAGAACTGAAATAGAAAATATAAGATGAAACTTTGTATATATTTGAAAGATTTTAGGATAGTAACACTGAAATGCACTTTCCGTTCCCTACGTGTACGTCTTATCCCGTGTTTTGGTGTAATGTAACTTGAGCCCATCTCTTAAGTTGCACCTGACATGCAGCTATTTTTGTTACAGCCCCACTGCTCCTAAAAAACAGCCCTGCCACCACCCAACCCGTCACATGACGGTAACAGTAGCCTGGTGGTGGTGGTCTTGTACAGACAGACTCTTGGAATCTGATGCCAACTTCATCGTCACTATCTTAAAATGATTCTTTGAGGTCTGATGCTGAACCTAATATGGCAATAATAATTAGCTTGAATACATGTTAATTTAAACAATCTAACCACGCAGACCCTTTCGGCATTATAGTGTGATTGATCATGCTATTGTAATGAAACTGATGGACTCAAACACACTTTATGGAAGAAATCAGTTGTAAACCGAGATTTGGGGTGTTATACAGTATGTTGATAAATGTTTACTAGCATCCATTGCACAATTCTTTTCACATTTCATTATTTGTTTGTGCAACATGTTACTTTGTTCCTTTCAATGATTTGATAAACAGCACTGTATGGCTCAGGTAGATTACCTGAGATTGGGATATGGTTTTCCAGGAGAATATTGTACCCACCCTGGAATTGTTACCTCAAAGACCCCTGAATGTATTTAATACAACTGGACTGTATAGGCCTACCTCTCAATCTATTATTTTTAACATTGTATAAAACTACAGTACTTGAATACCTCATGTCCACAATGAAAATTGTCATTTGCACATAGCAAAATCTGCTTGAGAGAAATGTATTTTTGTAAAGTAAAAATACTTGTGTATTATTTAATTTGTCAATAAACTGTCAAATTATTCTCCTGTTGCACTATGCTTTCAGCAATCATTTCACACGTATATAATGTACCGAGAAGCAAATCATGGAATTTGCTTTACAGCATCTTTAAGACATTTAAGACCATGAAGAAGGGAGTCAGGTGGCTGAGCGGTTAGGGAATTGGGCTAGTGATCTGAAGGTTGCCAGTTCGATTCCCAGTCGTGCCAAATGACGTTGTGTCCTTGGGCAAGGCACTTCACCCTACTTGCCTCGGGGGAATGTCCCTGTACTTACTGTAAGTCGCTCTGGATAAGAGCGTCTGCTAAATGACTAAATGTAAGAAGAAATGCAAGTTTCATTCGTTGTGAAAAACTACAGTAAAACGTGATTCGTAACCTAGACAGACACAAAACAGAACTTAGTCAGACTGTACCCTAAATAACTTTGATAGTCTTTATTCCGTAAAAAAGTCAATTGGTTCACCATGTTAAAGAAAGTAGAAACCAATATGAATCAAATGAGCTGGCAAGGTTTCTTTAAGAGTCAACTGGGAAGGGGAGGGTCTAATAGGGTGACACCGCACAGCATCCTCTGATCACCCTACTTTGCTTCTGACTGATCAAGAGGGCAAAGGCTGAATTCTGGCAGGAGCTTGAGTGGAGCAAATTCCTTTGGCAAAAAGGCAATTATCATCTTAGCTTGCCTTACAGTCACATAGCAAAAAGGCATACTCCAATATGATGATCTTTTAGCTTTACATAAGGGAAGAAAAACTGGCAACAGCAAAGAGAATCTCATGTGGAATGTGAATTTTAAATAAAGGCGGCATAATTACACTCGATACCAAGGGGTTTGTCTGCTTTACGTACAGGCTGACAATTTATGATTGAGGCTTATTTCACAATTTGTACACTGTTAAGTGTACGATCTTTAGACAAAAGTAGATAAGGAGTCATTTGTCCACTACAGCCCTTCAAATACGTCCAAATTGTTGAGGGGGCACAAAAAAAAAAAAAAAAGAGGTAGAATGGGGGGGTAAAACGAGCACTTCTGTGACAAAAGACTTGTACGGCTCCGGCTGCTACTTGGTGGGTTAAGATGCACGTCTGGGGCTCCAGAGCTCTAGTCTGTTTCCTCCTCATCAGACTCAGACTCTGGAAGAAAAAACACAATACTGCGATGACTAAAGTGGCCTAGCGTATTTGACATGCCATGGGATGTAACAAAGGTTTTAGAAGTGAGCACTGTTCCTGAAAACCACATTACCTTCCTCTGCGTTCTTCAGCCACTCCACAAACTTCTTCATCTGCTCCAGGAACACGCTTTTCCCTTTAGCCACATGGGCTTCCGTGTACCACTTCAAAATGGCCTCTTCGCTCAAGACGTCCGCTGGAAGGAGGGGAAAGGAAAAAGGTTAACGAGTGACAAAGCTGAGGTGGGACTGCAAACGGTGAACAGGAGGATCTCAACACTCACCTTTGTAGAGGAGGACCACGATCTTCTGGAAAGCTTTCATGAAGTGGATGTTGTCATAGCAGTACTCCTGGATCTTCAGCATCAGGGTGATCTCAGACAGGCCCTGGGAGGTGAAGGCCTTCAAGAGGGGGCTGTATTGCTGAAAAACACCCCAGTGTGTCAGAGATTACCACCTATACTTAGCCTTTCCATATCACGGGGCAGTTCATGCGGCTGTTGAAAAGGTAACGGTGGCCCATACCTTCAAGTGTTTGATGGCTTGTTCTGTGACCAGTTCTTCCTTCTTGTTCCACTCCACACAGCTCATCACACTGGTCCATATGATGCCAATCATGGTTTGCTCAGAGATGTTGGTCTTCTTCATCTCCTCTCGGACATACGCAATGATCTAAACATTGGCAGACACAAAAAAAAAAAAAGCAATCAGTCAACTTGCTCAAGCAAACCCCTTGACTTACAATTTGAATGCTGGTCAAAGTCCTCACGTCTTTATGTGGTTCCCCTCGTGACATCAGCTCCTGGAGCTCTTTCTGGAGCTCCTTACGGGCCCCGATAGACTGCTGGTTCCGGGCAAAATCAGCCAGCTCCTTCAACCCTTCATCGGTGAAATACTTTGAAAAATACTCGCAGCTTCTTTTGTTGGCCGGGAAGAGTTCCTGGAATACGAGAACGTGCAGATTAGATATGTTCATGGTCATGGACAAGTACTTCCAACATTTGAGTTACATTGTAACAAAACCACCAGTGAACATGTTTACCATCAGCCTGTTGTCCATGCCCACTTTGCGGAGACTGCCAGCAACAGAGTTGATGTCCTTTTCATGAATCCAGGACTTGAACAGTTTCACAGCAAAGGCTGCAGAAACACCTGGGGAAAAAAAATGAAATTCAACCACAATGAGCTAATACCACATACACCTTGTACTTTACAGTTTGCAATGTTTTCTGTGTTTGACTCACCCTCTTTGACAAGGTTCTCATTGTAGAGACTGTTCAAGATGGAAGCAGATATGTTCCCATTGGCTAAAAGGATGCCAGCCAGCATGGCAAGCTTGTTGCGTTCTGACTCAGTGAACCCTTTCAAAAACAGCAGCAACTGAGGGAGGAAGGATTTCATGTATTATTTTACATTTTAGTCTCAACACAACACTGAAACTAGAATGATAGTCTATGAAATAAATATAAATAAAAGCCAAGATCAATTACATAAACAATTGGTTCAGCAAGTACAAACATGTCTCACTTTGCCTCATGCAATACAATTCTAGTCAATTCCACACCTTCTTGATCTCCTCTTCGAACCCTTTCTCCAGGTACTTGTAACGCCTGATCAGCTTGTTAAAAACCTGCAAAAACATTAAGAAATGAAGTGACTCAGCTCAATCAATAACCAATATATTAACCCCAAGACTAATGTGTCATGGACAAGTAAAAGGAAATGTTAATATATCATTTAAAGGGCTGTGTTTGGCGTTTCTTACCTGAGCATATGCTTGCATTGTCTCAAGGTCCTCTTGTGCCGTGAAAAGGCAGAACTCTGTGCGGGTCATGTCATCAGACAGAGTTCCACCTGGGGCTGCAGGTGTTGAAGAAAAATAGATGGTTAATGCGTTGGTTTGACAATTGTATAACAGTCTATCTGGCTGCCCATCTTACTTACCCAGCATTCCGCCAGCCACCAGGATGTCAAACAGGGTCTCAGCATACCGGCGGTAGTCAAGTTTAGCTCCAGAAGCATCAAGGAATTTTGCGACAGCTTCCAAATCAGTGCCAGTTTGATTCAAGCCTTGTACGATACTTTCTTGAAACTGAGTAGGGTCAAATCTCTCCTTTTCATCTGATTGAGGGAAATAATAATTCATTCATAAAATGTCAAATGCATTAAAAGTTGCCCAAAGGAGCCCCAGTGTTTCTAATCAACAGTGGTCCAAACAAATGACAGTTTCAAAATGTACGTTTTACATGAGCAATGTATTTAAGAATTATAGGTTGGTTCACATTTAGATTCACTACAAGCTAACATTATCTTGCATGCGTTAATTAGCTTGCTTGTAAGCCTACCTCTTTTCCTCGTTTTGAAACGCTGGCCGGTTAGCGTTGGCTTTTGCTGCTTTTGATTATTCATAAAAGACACCCTGCAAAAGAAAAGTCAAAATTAATAATAATGTAATAATAATTACATTTTTTAAACAGTTGAGCTATCCCATTAAATTAACTAATAGGCTATGACAACTAAGACAGACTACATAGGTGGACAGGCTATGTTTAGAAGCGTGTTCAAATCAGCTAGCTCGCTGCTGAAGCCAACTCGCGATAGCCAACTAGCCTAGGCTAAGCTTATGGAGAAAATACTGAACACCACGACCAACCCAGTTAGTATAAGTGGTCACATATGATTATACCGTATAAAATCAGTAAGTGAACGTTAGTTTAATTGGATAGCTAAAAGGTACCGTAACTAGCTAGTGAGTTAGCCTTGAAATGTGGTCTGCACACGACAAACTCAGGCCCCAACCATGCGTTGGCGTAGAAGGCCCTGCCCTGATGTGGACGCTATTCCAACAAACTGGTACTGTCAAAACCACACTGACAAAGCACACAGGGTGGCAACATGAACATGCAGTTAAAGCAAGCTTTGTAGTCTGGTGCTAGCGTTTGCTGGCTTAGCTGCCGAAACGTATTTGGTTGGCATAGATAGTGTAGCTTCGCTAGCTAGTTAGCTTGTGTCGTGTTAATGTCGTCTAGCTAACTAGCTATCGAGCCGACCGGCTACAGTAGCAAATGCAGTAGACAAAAAGTCTACTATAATATTAGAACCGCTTAGATCCACAAATCAACCGAGAATCGTATCAGCCTGATAAGCGTTAGAAAAAGACCTACCGAAATTAATGCCGATAAAAAACGGTTAAGGAACGAGGGAATTTTATTGAACTGTTTCAATCCTCCTCCACTAAACAAAAAGACCCAACCCTCGAGAACAGATTGAGGACTTTTACTTCCACGCATGCGTGTTAAAAGCTGTGCAAGTGTTACTAGTTAATAGTTACAGTGTAGGCCTAAGCATGTTGAAGCACATTCTATTCTGGATAGTGGCTACGTTACGTAAATGATGTACATGTTTAGTATTTACTTGACATTATTTCGTATTGAGAATATTTTCGGGTTTTATTTGTTTTTCACTGTGGGCCGGACTAGCCTCTTAATATCAAATCCATTGGTTCTAATTAATTACCCCCCTCCGCTAGTGCACAAAGCGCACATCATCTGAACGCCAAAATAAATTGTTACAGTTTAATTCATTGATATAGGATAAAACAAAATATGTGTGAATTGATAAATAGCTTAACATGATATATAAAGAGTACCAGATTTGAAGGGACAAAGCATTCTAGTAAGTAAGTAAGTAAGTAAGTAAGTAAGTAAGTAAGTAAGTAAGTAAGTAAATAGGCTAAGTAAGTAAGTAAGTAAGTAAGTACATTTTATTTATAAAGCACACTCACAACACAGCAAGGCTGACCGAGGTGCTGAACAAAAGCACAAAAAAAACAGTAATCCAAATACATTTTTTTAAAACACTATAAAATACACAGTAAAACTAAATACAAAACAGTCAACAACAGAAAAACAAGCAACAGCACAACTCAAGTGGTGGGAAACGCCAGAACATAAAGGTGGGTCTTAAGCCTGGATTTAAAAATAGACAAAGACGGAGCCTGCCTAATAGACAGGGGAAGCTGATTCCACAGCTTAGGACCAGCAACTGCAAAAGCCCTATCACCTGTGCGTATACAGCGTGATCGGGGAGTGTATAAAAATAGCTTGTCCGCAGACCTCAGTGACCTGATGGGTGCGTGCAATTTTAAGAGGTCCGAGATATATAAAGGGGCCTGTCCCTTAAGAGCTTTAAAAACAAACAATAACATTTTAAAACATATTCTAAACTGGACAGGAAGCCAGTGCAAAGAGGCCAAGACTGGGGTAATGTGGTCAAACTTTCTAGTGGACGATAACATTCTGGCAGTAGCATTCTGCACCATCTGAAGACGGGCAATTGAGGACTTGGGGAGACCATCATAGAGGGAATTACAATAATGTAAACGTGAGGTGATAAAAGCATGGATGACAGTTTCAAGGTCTTTAAAAGACAATGCAGATTTAACCTTGGAAATCAGTCGTAACTGATAGAAACTATTTCTCACCACAGAGTTATTCTGCTTGACTAACCCAAGGTCCGTGTCAATAATGAACCCAAGGTTCCTAACATTAGAGCTGACACTAGGAAAAAAATTACTAATCATGTTACCAAGACTAGCTCTCTAGCCAGCAGGACCAAAAATAATCACTTCGGTCTTTTCCTCGTTTAGTTGGAGAAAATTATTTGAAATACACTTTTTTTATATCCGCAATGCAGTCTAAAAGAGGTTGAACAGTATCATTGGGTTTCAAAGGCAGATAAAGTTGCGTGTCATCAGCATAAAAATGAAACGAGATGTTGTGTTTCTTAATGATATCTCCCAGAGGAAGCATATACAGATTAAAAAGAATCGGCCCCAGAATTGACCTCTGCGGAACCCCAGAGGAACAGGAGCTACGGAAGAAGAAAAGCTATCTACAGTGACTGAAAAGGTCCTGTTAGTGAGAAAAGGCCGTGAACCACCGTAGTGCAGTCCTCTAAACCCCAGCCCAGTGTTCCAACCTCGCAATGAGGATGTCATGATCCACCGTATCAAAGGCAGCGGTGAGATCCAATAAAATCAAAACAGCATTATACCCAGAATCGACAATAGACAGTAAATCATTAAACACTTTCAATAATGCTGATTCAGTGCTATGGTGAGCTGAGAACCTGATTCTATCTCCAAACACCCTCTGAATGTTATCATTTAGGGAAGACAGGACCTGCTGTCCCACAAGCGCACTAAATTCAAAGTGTGAAATTGATTCAAATGGTGAAGTCATGTGCCGTGCTGTCTTAACACGTGCCCACCCCAAAGATGTAGTATTTAAGTGCAGATATGCTAAGTTTCAAACTTATGTAGGTGAGTGAGAAGTGATTTTCTCAATGATGTCTTCTCAGTCTAGATGCAGTGAGTTGATCCTCTTCATAAATGGCAAAAAGGTAAGAGAGCAGATATGACACATTATGTTGTCTTTCTTCATTTATTCCTTCATTCATTCATTCATTCATTCATTAGTTCGTTCTTCATTCATCATGCATTAATTATCTTTATTCATCCAACCCATAAGCATGAGTATTGAATAGAAAATGTTAGAGATACAATCAAAATAACAGCAAATATCTACTAATTGCTTGATAAAATTACAAGATATGTAATAATAATAATAATAATAATAATAACCACACCAAAAGTATATTTTACCTCATAATAATATGTAATATTATGTGTAAGATGATTGATGCATGAAGATGATGCATTCTTGTGTCTTGGTTGTGTTTAAATGTTTCAACAGTGTAATAATAATATTAGGCATAAACTGTAGATTACTACTGACTTTTTTCTTAACTTAACCTCACCTCAAAATAACATGTTCCAGTAAAAAAACACATGACAGTCAGCTGATTTTCCCACTAGTTGTACCCAGTGACTTGCCATACTTAATACTATTGATTAGATGCAGTAGCCCTTCTACTTCTCTTCTAGAGGTTTTCACAGCCTGTCTCCAGGATATTAAAGAAGACTCCTGATACTGATTGTCTGGGAGCGTATCATCAGATACAATGCCGAGATTGTCTTGACATTTTTGTATATTAAGCCTCAAGGAAGCTTTAAACCTTTACCCATCTGAAGTATTAGAAAGGATATACAATGTGTGTGTCACCCACCCAACAGCAAATTGAGAGTGTGTGTGTGTGCGTGTGTTTGTCTCAGATCACAGAGAAGAATCCAGACCCAGAGGAAGTTTTGCTTAGCTTTCTCAGACGGAAAGGTATACTTTACCTCAAAACAACATCATGCTCACAGATATGTGTTCATGATTTGTAGACAAAGAAGGATTGAGAATTATCATTGAATAACACATTTAGTCATTTAGCAGATGCTCTTATCCAGAGCGACTTACAGTAAGTACATAAGAAAGATACCTTTCTACCTACTTTTCTATTCATGCAGTGGGGCTGACTGGGGCCAAGTATGGCTGTGGGGGGGGTGGGTGTGGGGCCTGCACTGTCATGGTGTCCAGATATGACTGCCAGCAGAACAAGGTTCTGTATCCTTAACTTTTTAATCTCAGTTTGAATGAAAGATTAACTTCTTCCATAATATTTGGCAAACTATTGTAACCGTTTGTTTTGGAAATTGTTGTGAGTCTCCACAAGAATGCTGGAACTATCAGTTTAGGTTCAGATTTTCCTTAACCTTTAACCTGAAGTCACGGCACTGTTAATGCCTGCCTCCAGCCTATCTGCACCCTGCACAGGGCTGCTGTGGTTACGGTTGAGGGCATTGGCAGTACCAAGACCAAGCTGCACCCTGTCCAGGTAAAAGATCTTGTGTCCACACAGACTGAGCTTATCATCTAGTCCGGATGTCTGTATTATCTGCGTAACTTTTGTTCTTGCAGGAGCGTATAGCCAAGGCCCATGGTTCTCAGTGTGGGTTCTGTACCCCAGGGATGGTGATGTCTATGTACACTCTCCTGAGGAACAAGCCCCAGCCCACCATGGAGGACATCAGAGAGGCTCTGGGGGGTAACGAATCATTCCCACCTTTTGCTACATCAAAAAAACCGACCCTGCATATTTCCCAATGTTTTTATGATGAACATAGCCAAGTCTACCTCTCTACATCTGACTTCTGTTACGTTTCTCCAGGAAACCTATGCCGCTGCACTGGCTACCGGCCAATCATTGATGGATTTAAGACGTTCTGTGGTGTGAGTTATGTCATTGACTTCATTCTTCAAGCTTCTTTTAAACATACAGATGAAAAGCATGCCTGCACATGACTCAAGAGTGCAACACCCCATGTGGATTCCTTCAATTTAACAACATTCAACAGCTGTCTTTTTCATTCTGTGACACATCTTTTATGAAACACATCTGCTGTCCAATGCCAGACCTCAGAATGCTGCCAGAATGGAGAGTGCGGTGAAAAGTGCTGTCTGCAAAACGGAACCAACGGCCACGAAGATGGAGATGTATGGACACAACCCAGGAATGACCATCCATCCTTTTAGACAAACCATTGTGTTGTTATTGAACTATTGTGTTGTTGTTGACCGCTAGATCTGCCAGGAGCTTTTCTGTATGGATGAGGTATTGCCTCTTGACCCATCTCAAGACCTGATATTTCCCCCTGAGCTGATGGTGAGTAGGCCCCAGTCATCCATAAATGTCAATCTGGACAGAGTTTCCCCCATGTGTTATCAGCTCTAAGAAAACTAAGTTAATTTTGTTGTCTCTCCTTGGTTCTCAAACATATTACATGACCAGATCATGGAGAAAGAAAATGGAGTTGGTCTCCTGTGTTTCCAAGGAGAAAGAGTGACTTTGGTGTGTCCAGTCGATTTATCGGACCTATTGAACTTGAAATCAGAGCACCCAGATGCCCCTCTGGTAGTTGGCAACACAACTCTAGGTAATAATCTCTGATAAACATTATTGATTGTGTTTAGTCTAAAACATAAATATTTTCTTGAATTCACTCAGCCATTGGTGGTAATTATATTCTAAATTCACATTATCTGTCTGTGTTCAAACAGGACCAAAGATGTTGCTGAAAGGAGTCTACCATCCTTTGGTTATTTATTCAGGAAGAATTTCAGAGTTAAAATCTCTTGGCTGGGGGAAGAACGGTGAATTAGAAACTTTAGTGACAAACACACTCATACAGCAATCATGTATTTACATTTAGTCATTTAGCAGACGCTCTTATCTAGAGCGACTTACAGTAAGTACAGGGACATTCCCCCGAGGCAAGTAGGGTGAAGTGCCTTGCCCAAGGACACAATGTATCCCAGTATTAGCTCATCTCTGTGCGTCCACCTGCAGGCCTGAATGTCGGAGCTGCCTGCACTCTCTCTAACCTGAAGGAGGAGCTGCAGAGGGTTGTGGGGGAGATGGAGATGGAGAAGACCAAAGGGTTCCAGGCATTGCTCCAGACTCTACAGTGCCTGGCAGGGAAACAGATCCGCAACATGGCCGTGAGTTTACTAACACTGTGACTCCACCAACATGGCATGTCCACAATAGTGTAGTCACACCAACCACAAGACTACAGTGGTTATAATTTGACTGTGGTCATAAAGTGGTCATTTTTGATGTCTACAGACTATTGGTGGAAATATACTGAGTGCAAATCCCAAGTACGATCTCAACAGCATTTTAGCTGCCTTGGAATGCACACTGCTCGTCACTTCAAAAGGTACAGTAGGTGAAGGTTCAATTCAATTGATTACATTTAGTTCCTCTTTTTGAATTCATTTCAAATGGAACGTTTGGTTTTTGGTTAGATGGGTCAAGGAAGATTCTTTTGAATGAGAAGCTTTTCACAGACTTTGGAAAAACAGCTCTCAGACCAAATGAAGTCCTTCTGGCGATTGACATTCCCTACTCCAAACCAGTGAGTATCGTTCTTTTTATTCGGTCATAACAGTTGTAATGTATGACGTGTGCATGTGTGTCGAAACACTGCTGAGAACACATTAACTAATCACAAAGCCTAACTAATCATGTGTGGTGTGCCCTGCCTGCAGTGGGAGTTTGTGTCAGCCTTCCGTCAGGCCCAGCGAAGAGAGTTTGCGTTCTCCATTGTAAACTCTGGTATGAAGGTGGCCATTAAGAAGGATACCAATCTAGTGGAGTCTCTCCACATTTTCTATGGAGGTGTTGGACCTTCACTGGTGAAGGTTGAACACACGTGTGAACAGCTTGTGGGCCGGTAGGCTTACTTATGACACAAGCACATTACTTACGATAGTTTGTACGAGAGACGCTGTCCAACCATACTGTATGTCCAGAGATGAGCTAACTGAGCCGGCCGTGTGTTAGGTCCTGGGGAGAGGAGCTCCTTGCTGAGGCCTGCAGACTCCTGGAGGACGAGGTGGACGTGTCTCCGCTTATACATGGTGGTAAAGTGGAGTACCGCAAGACACTCGCTCTCAGCTTTTTCTTCAAGTTCTACATGCAGGTGGTGCAGGATCTGCACGAGAGGGTAGGACAAAGTTGGAGCAAAGAAAATAGTTTAGCCCACGAAAGAATTATTCATATAAGCATTTCTGTTACAGCAAACGAAAAAGACGGTTAACATCTACGGTAAATGTTATGTATGCAGCATGTAAGTGTAAATGGATTGCCGTTGGAACATGTCAGTGCTCTGAAGCCCTTCAAGAACGAGGTGCCCCAAGGACATCACTCTTTCCAGGTTTGCTCTCAAACATCATTATCTTTATCGTATTTATCTATAAAACATAAGACATGGGAACCGCTCATTTGTGTACTTCCTGTAGCTTGTTCCTGAAGGCCAGCCCATTGATGACCCTGTGGGTCGTCCCAAAGAGCACCAGGCCTCTTACGAGCAGGCCACAGGAGAGGCTAAGTACTATGATGACCTTCCACCCGTACAGGGGGAGCTCTTTGTGTTCATGGTGACCAGCACGCGAGCGCATGCTAAACTCATGTAAGTTGCCTTCATAGACTACCTCAATCAGAGTATGCGAGATATATCCTAAAGTGGTTATATATTCCTTGCAGTGGTTATCCATCCTGCTCAATTCGAGTCTATGCCTTCCTCCATGTACACCAGCAACATTGACCCATCTGAAGCTCTGGGGATGTCTGGTGTGGTGACGTTCTTGTCTGCCCGGGACGTGCCCGGTCAGAACAAGAGACTGTGGTTCAACAACCCAGAGGAGCTGTTTGCTGAGGAGAAAGTACGGACCTTTACAACTCCCATCATGCCAAGATGACAAGGGACTGACGGTCATACTGGTGTGAGTAAAGGTTTGTTTGTCCATCTGTCTGTGTGTGTTGGTCTGCAGGTGTGTTGCGTGGGCCAGATCATCGGAGCAGTGGTGGCGGAGACCAGAGAGCAGGCCAGGAGAGCAGCCCAGAAGGTCCAGGTCACCTATGAAGACATCCTGCCAGTCTTCTTCACTATAGAGGTACTTGTAGAACTGATCTGATTCTGAAACCGTACATCGATTCTTCCAGAACTAGATCTCTAAATCTATTTGTCTTTTTCCAGGATGCTATCCAGCATCAGTCCTTTTTTGACCCTCAGAGAAAACTGCAGAGGGGGGATGTGGATGTGGCCTTTAAGACAGTGGATCACATTTTGGAGGGTACATCAGTATGGCATTTCTACATTTAAATAGATTCACAGATTGTATTGTACTTTTACTCTAACTGCATCTATTACAATGCTAACATGTTGGAAACAGATGAAATATATATGGGCGGCCAGGAGCATTTTTACATGGAAACCCAGGGTGTGATTGCAGTGCCCAAAGGCGAGAATGGAGAGTTGGACCTGTTTGTCGCCAGCCAACATTCAGCGTACGCTCAGGTTAGATACAGTTTCCTTTTTATTAGTTAATGACTGGTAGGATCGGACAAAAAATATATTTGAGTAATATGCTGCTCTGTTCTCTGTCCTGTTTATCTCCCCTGCTACATTAGGAGATCGTAGGGATCACACTAGGCATTGACTCCAACAAGATCACCTGCCACGTCAAGCGGCTTGGAGGAGCGTTTGGCGGCAAGGTCATGAAGATCGCTAATCTCTCTGCCATCACAGCCACCGCTGCATACAAGTAAGAAGTATGAAATGTTACCGATGAACATAGGGTTGGTTATTGACGTATTGAAGCAGATCTGATGGATGTGTCCCTCTTCATTGCAGGACTGGACGAGCAGTCCGCTGCTCGCTGGATCGTGGGGATGACATGCTGATCACCAGTGGCAGACACCCCTTCCTAGGGAAGTACAAGGTATTCTAGACCAGCCTCTCTTCTGAATCTCCAGAGAATAGCGACAGGATGACTTGTATTGTGATTAAACACAAACCCTCTTTTCGACGATGGCATCCTCTCCGTTCAGGTGGGATACAACGACGACGGGACAATCGTGGCGGTCGACATCACTTACTACAGCAACGGAGGGTGCACTCTGGATGAATCATCCTTTGTAAGCGCCTAAAGGAAAACCTGTCTTTAGAGTTTCAACCCATTTACGCCCATAGTAAGCAGCAGACACTTGAGTGTCCATACTGTGTTTTTTCAGATCTTGGAGAAAGCTTTGCTCCACATGGACAATGGGTACAAGATCCCCAACTTGCGTGGCCGGGGATTGGTGTGTAAGACCTACTTGCCTTCCTACACTGCCTTCCGTGGCTTCGGAGCCCCACAGGGCCTTACTGTGATGGAGAGCATCCTCCACGAGGTGGCGGTGCGATGTGCTCTTCCCCCGCACAAGGTATGGGTTTATGGGACTGCATCGACAATGATTTGTCATATACGGTTAATCGAAACTCTAGGACATTCTAGGTAGTACTCACCTTGGCATGTGTCTTTACAGGTGAGGCAGACCAACATGTACCAGGCAGAAGAGTGCTACACCCACCACAAGCAGCTCTTCTCCCCCAGGGACATGGTACGCTGCTGGGACGAGTGTCTGGACAAGGCTGGCTACCAGGAGCGCCTGCAAGCCATTCAGCAGTTCAACGTCTCCAACCAGTGGAAGAAGAGAGGCATCTCGGTCGTGCCGCTTAAGTTTGGAGTGGGCTTCTCTAAAGGCTTCTACAACCAGGTGGGGAAATTATGACCTCATATACTGTACAGCGGTGACTGCATAGAACACTGTCGATGAAATGTATTTTTCGTGACCAGGGTGCAGCTCTGATCAACATTTATAAAGATGCCTCAGTGTTGGTGACCCATGGGGGGACGGAAATGGGCCAAGGTATCAATACCAAGGCCATGCAGGTGGGTTTGGATACTCATTTCACATGAAATTCCACATATTACTGTTTCTAAACCTTGTGTAAACCATATTGGTTTTGAAGGATGCCTTTTTTACCGTCGTGGGGAAAACAAAACGTCCTTTCTTCTGCGGTTTCAGATTGCCAGCCGCATTCTGAGGGTCCCCATGTCCTCTATCTACATCAAGGAGACGTGTACCGGCAGCGTTCCCAACGCTGCCCCCTCGGCCGCATCCTTTGGTACTGATGCTGTGGGCATGGCGGTGAAGGTACTAGCCACCATCTCACGGAACACACAGGTTCTTCAGTCAAGTTCCCCTGGTGTTTTGTTGGTGTGTCGTAGTCTCACACCGTGGTTGGTGCTTTCAGGATGCGTGTGAGAAACTGATGAGACGTCTGGAGCCAGTCATGAAGACAAATCCCAAAAGCACCTGGAAACAATGGGTGAGCAAAAACACTCAACTGGCTATCTTAATGAAACATTCAGACTATATTCCCTTTTCTCTTACCGTGCTCTAACTGTGTAGTTCTTTATTCTCAGGTCGTCGAGGCTTACTGTCAGAAAATCAGTTTATCTGCAACTGGGTTCTTCATGTATGTAACATCACAGTTGACCTGGACATGTTGACATTTGAAACCCTCCACCATCTTATGATTTAAATGTGGTGAATGTAATGTGTTGTTGCAGGGGACCCCACACCAGCATAGACTGGGAGAACAGTGAGGGTCCAGCTTACTACTACTTCACCTTTGGGGCCTGCTGCTCAGAAGTAGAGATAGACTGTCTAACAGGAGACCACAAAGTAGGATCTTCCTCCAAACCAACAACTATTTGACTTACTGAAATCTGAGAAGGTGTAGCACACAAACGATATTCATGTCTTTGTTGCAGAACATCAGGACAGATATTGTGATGGACGTTGGAAAAAGCATCAATCCGGCTCTCGATATTGGACAGGTGCGGTCAAAACACACAGGCTGAGTTTTCAGACGAAACTCAGACCACAAAAGTGTGAACAAGATATTCACACAGTTTCAGTGGCTGAAGACTAGGAAATGATGCGTTTTCTCTGTAATACAGTTTTGGATATTGTGCTTCTGGTTTCAGATCGAGGGAGGTTTCGTCCAAGGCATTGGCCTGTACACCATAGAGGAGCTGGAGTTCTCACCAGAGGGAGTCCTTATGACTCGAGGGCCTTCTCAATACAAGATCCCTGCTCTATGTGACATCCCTCCCCAGCTCAACGTCCACCTGCTGGCCAATGCAGAGAACCCTTATGCCATCTACATGTCTAAGGCAATCTGAACACTGTACACACAATCCGAACAGAAAGAAAACAACAATTTGGTCAATGCCAAATAGTTCAATTGAACTCTCTTGATATGTAAATATGCAGATGGAATACTGTTTTACAGGGTATCGGTGAGCCCCCTGTGTTTTTTGGCTGCACCATATTCTTCGCCATCAAAGAGGCCATTGCTGCTGCCCGTAGGGATAGGGGACTAGACGAGACTTTCTCCCTGAGTTCCCCTGCCACTGCTGAAAAAATCCGAATGGCCTGCATCGACCAATTCACACAGAAGGTACAGACTTGTCCGCACATTCTGTAAATGTCAGGCGTTACACTGCTCTCTCCATTAAAATCTACTTTTTGCTTTTCAAGGTGCCAGGTACAAAGGAAGGAATTTTCAAACCATGGAGTATCAATGTGTGAGCTGGCAGTGAACTTGAATAGGATGGGAAAAATGTCTGGTTGGTTTTCAGGTTCCTCTTTTACTGTTTTTTTGGGGATGATATGAAAGTAATTTAGGACTCATTGCTAGTGAAAAATATAGAATTTCTTCCAATAATAAAAAGATATGCCAAAATAAGTTCAACTTTAATAAATAATAACAGAGTTTTAGCTTTCAATTTCATTATGTTGTGTGTGACAGAAACATTAACTTATAATAAACTTGTAAACTTGCAATAGTTTGTTATTTTTGTGTCATTTATTGATATAGTCAGCACACAAAAGATGGAATGGTGGAATGTATTAAAATGTAAAGTTCAAGCTGAAGACATTCATATCCTTGATAGCAAT
This sequence comes from Osmerus eperlanus, assembly GCF_963692335.1. NCBI lineage: Eukaryota > Metazoa > Chordata > Actinopteri > Osmeriformes > Osmeridae > Osmerus > Osmerus eperlanus. The sequence continues at coordinate 5,792,543 of NC_085038.1, forward strand.
CTAGGGAAAGAAGACAGCACACGACTTGAACTGAGTATACCAGTTCAATTTCTGTATAAGCCATGTCTGTACGGATATGAAAGATGTCAGTGACAGCACAAACTATCACACAATAAAATGTTATGTTAGTACATCTTTGCAGGGGTGCCGTAATGGGGAGGAAGATTAGTTTTAAGATTATTTGATTTCGGTGCCAGGAGTACTAATTAGCCAGGGGTCCCAGAAACCCTATCAGTGCCCCTGCATCTTTGACAATCATTTCAAGTTAGTATCTCTGTGTCAGCATGTACCATTTCATGTTAATAACTGTGTCAGTGATCTATATGAGTATAACAATTTCATATGTGCATGCCATTTACTATGTTAATACATGGTAGATGTAATGTAACCGTAAACGTTGTAAAAAGCTTCTCTTCTAGATATCCAAAGCCCATGGTTTGAAGGATCCTGGTTGACTGGTGGGAATCTATGAGGTGAGATAATCACATAACTTTCTAAGAATGGCATTCGATATACAACAATAATATCAGTTTCTCCTGTTTTTGCTGGCATGCGCATATGAAGGAAAAAAAAACGACCAGTTCTTTCTACCACTGTAGGGATATGAACATGTGGGCATCATGACGACACATGGCATCTACCTACCCTCTGTGTGAACGGGGTGGCACATGCCAGGCAGGTTCTCTCAGGGGTGGCAGGGCTGTTCAGTGTGAAGGGCCCCTTCATACCCACCTCAGCACGCGCTGACGCCACAGCATCTTTTATGGCAAAGAACACAGAGCTACCCAAGAACAGGATGGGTTCTCCGATACCCTGCAGAGAACATGCCGGAACCGTCAGAATCTCACAGACTGGCACTGAGCAGCCTCTTGAGGATAAGAGAGAGAGAGAGAGAGAGAGAGAGAGAGAGAGAGAGAGAGAGAGAGAGAGAGAGAGAGAGAGAGAGAGAGAGAGAGAGAGAGAGAGAGAGAGAGAGAGAGAGAGAGAGAGAGAGAGAGAGAGAGAGAGAGAGAGAGAGAGAGAGAGAGAGAGAGAGAGAGAGAGAGAGAGAGAGAGAGAGAGAACAAGGATGACAGATGAATATAAAGAGAGCAACACACCTTTGATGAGTAGATGGCATGCGAGTTATCAGACCCAGCCAGCAGATAGATGTTGAATTTCAGAGGAATGTCACAGACAGCAGGGATCTTGTACTGGGATGGGCCGCGTGTATACAGCACCCCAGATGGAGAGAACTTCAGCTCCTCCATGGTGTAAAGACCAAGGCCCTGGATAAATGCCCCTTCAATCTGAAACACACACACGTATACACACACCATTCAGTTGTATGTTGATCTATGATGATCCTGTTCTATATTATACACTTCTACATTTTTGGTTAGAATTTGAATTAGTCTCACCTGACCAATGTCTACAGATGGATTAACACTGCGGCCAATGTCCACCACAATGTCCGTCCTAACAGTCTGAATGAAGGACCCCCCCGAAAAGTGAAGCTCATCATTAAAATGGTTCAGAAATTCAAAAGAGGTAGAATTCTAGTGATGTGAATTGCAAATGGAATATGCAGTAAAAAGCACACTAACCCTGTAGTCCCCTGTCAGGCAGTCCACTTCTGCCTCACAGCAACACACACCATAGGTGTAATACGAATAGGGCTCGCCCTCCTGTTTCTCCCAGTCCATATACCCATCATGGCCCCTACAAAACAAACAATGGGCACATTTCAGTGAATGTGGAAAGGTTTTCGGGCATGCACATGAAGTAGCATCATGAAGCTTTCAGTCAAATCTTGTTCAAATCTGTTCCACAAAATCAATCTCAGATGCTGTATGTGACATACTTGTAGAATCCAGTGGCTGACAGACTGATCTTCTCAAAGAAAGCTGAGGTCACCTACATGTGAATAGGAAGACAAAACCTTTACTATTACAACCAAATACATGTACCGTTTTTAACCATTATAACAGTTTAGTTTTGTTGAATAAAATGTCTATGAATTCTGAAAGATGAATGATAAATGACTTAACCTTTTCATGTTCCTGTTAAATTTGCCTGAAAACGCCTAAACAGCATACCCAAAGTAAATTGGAAGCTGTTCTTGAACCATTTGGAGTACATGCATGTAAATGATCTCTTTTGAAAGCTGACACTCTGAAGTTATGTCCCCTGTTGTCAGGACCCCTGTCAGTCCTTCTAGTGTTGAGTAATAGAAGCTTGAACACAAGGAAAGTGAAAATTTCTATTTCCGCCTAGATTTTGTTTTGAAAACAGAGGCCTGAAGAGGCCTAGAGGTGGTAGGTATTATCTGGAAGACTAAATTGGACCACAGGTTGAAGCCTTACCCAATTCAAATCAAAAGTCAAACATAATACCACAATATATTCATATTTGACACATGTTTTTATAAGAGTACATCCAGGAATTTTCTAAAAGGGTCTTTTGGAGACTCCAAAATGACCCTTTGTAACCAAGGTCAAGGTCAAATAAAAAGGTATTATTTTTCATAATTGTTATCTCTGGCCCATCTCTGGTACTTAGAAATATCATATATAATAGCTAAATCCCTAATTAGTAATACTGAAACACAAAAACTGAAGCATGAACACATTGGAGTGCTTTATCTGATTCCAAGGATTGGCGCACAAAGAACACTGATTCTGTCAACCATATTGCGCAATCGACTGTTATTTTGAAGGCTCCACAGACGCATACAAATGAGGTATTGGCATTTTCAGCTAGCTGTCAGCTACAAGGCTAACGAGCTAATTTCAGAGCCAGTCGAAGCCAGTTCGAGAAATTTGTTTAGAACGAGTGTGGGGGGGGGGGGCGGGGGGGGGCAGGACGCACAGACCTAGTTGGCTTTAGAGGGCTGTCAACGGGGCATGGAAGCTCCTATTGGGTCGAACAAGGTGTCAATCAAAAGGGGAGGGTTCAACGGACATTTTGAGACCTTCATTTTGTAAATACTCCGTTGATAAATCGGAGAAAATAACACTTTTATGTGAACAAGTTGTTTCTTCCTTCGGCTAACTTGCATAATGAAACAAAGGATAATGGCTATTCATGAACGTAAAACATTGTATTTGGACGAATTACTTTACATGGTTAGATACTTTGAACCCTTGGGACTTACGCAGATCAAGTTTTGATGGCATGATTTGCACACCTGGACCTATTTGAACAACTTAGGGTGAGTACAACTTTTTTCTTTGGCATTGTTGAAGGAATGTTCACCGGAAAAAGACGTTGACTTTGCTTGCTATTGCGACTTGATCTTGAATTGGTTTATTTCAATGGAAGCACAAGAATCGTAGCTTTCCAACGATGTATAACATGTGTAGCGTCTAAAAAATATATTTTTTAGAATTTAGTGCGTCGTAACTGAGGAAGGGGGAGGCAGCATTTTTGTCTCGCGGGCGAAACAGGAGCGTAAACAGGTTAAAGAATACTGTATATGATCACTGTAACATACCCAGCTCTTCCATGTGCCTTCAGGGTTCTTCTTAATTAGGGGTTCCAAACGCTGGTACAAAATCTGGCAGGCGTCCTGAGACACACACACACAACACACACACACACACACACACACACACACACACACACACACACACACACACACACACACACACACAGAGGTAAGCCACCTGGGAATCAGCTAGGTTACTGAAAGGTGAGAATGTCTCTACACCAGTGACTGGGCATCATCATAGTTCAAAGGCACCTTGACTGCCATGCCGTTGGCATCTGTGCCATAGGACGCAGCAGAGGGGCAGGTGTTGGGCACAGTGCTGGTGTTGGTCTCGGTGATGTGGATGAGAGAGATGGGGATGTGAAGCTCACGGCTCGCCACCTGGGGAGCGGGAGAAACATCCGGATGGTAAGCAGGGAAGCGTTAACTGTTGTCGTTCGAGTTTCCCTTCGACCAAAGGAGGGCACCTGCTGCATTTTAGTGTGGATCCCCTGGCCCATCTCTGTCCCTCCGTGACTGACCAGAACCGAGCCGTCCTTGTAGATATGCACCAAGGCTGCAGCCTTTTACACACAAAGACATGTACACACATACACACACACACACACACAGGTCATTATTGTTTGGCTGTTCTGCACATAATAAACAGAGGAAGATGTATGCACATGACTCTTACGAGCAAATTGTACCTGATTGAGGAAGCTCTCTGCAAATGCGATGCCATATTTGATAGGGATAAGGGAAAGCCCTCTCTTCTTCCAGCGATTTTGCTTGTTAAACTCGGTGATGGACTTGCGTCGAGCGTCGTAATCCGACTTCACCTTGCACTCATCCCAGCATCGCCACAGGTTCTCAGGGTCAAACTCAAACTTGTAGTGGGTCATGGACACCCCCTTGTACATATTCATCTCACGGACCTGCTCAGACACGAGATCAAAGAAAAAGGTTCTGACCATCAAACCCATTCGAGTCCTGCCCCCAAACCACCATCTTTAGCTAGTCACCACCCCTCCTCCGCTGACCTCTTCGGCGGTGCGGCCCAACTTGGCGGCCACGTCGTTGATCATGCACTCGACAACCAGCATGCTCTGGGGCACGCCGAAGCCTCTGAACGCTGTGTTTGAGGGCAGGTTGGTTCTGCAGGCCACAGCTCGGCCTCTCAGGTTGGGGATCTTGTAGGCGTTGTCCATGTGCAGGAGAATCTTCTCAACGACCTGTTGGAGAGAAAACATCAGGGTGAAGACCCAAGTCTGGTCCATTGGGCCGATATCTCATTGAGGACTTTGAGGTGGTAGAGATGAAGTTCTCCAAAAAACGTCTCACCAGAACAGACTCATCCACAGTGTTACCGCTGTTGGCGTAGTAGTGTAGGTCTGCAGCTTCAATCCTTCCGTCCTTCATAAAGCCAACCTAAAACACTTCAAAGTTTAAGTTCCACTTCTGATATCTTAACTGTCACCCTATGAAAGCAAAGCATACTGTAAATATGACAGACATGAGCTAAGCAACAGTGAGGAAAGCACCTTGTATGTTCCCAGAACAGGATGCCGAGCCCCAGTGATAAGCATATCTTCTCCTCTTTCTAGAATACAACGCACCGGTCGCCCCAGCCTACATAGAGATTACACAACAACACACAAAATGAAATTTTCGAAGTATCCACTATCCTCTACGAAATAAGACTTATCGTATCTATTATGTTTATTATGATTTATCAAATCATAATCCAAGTCAACAGAGCCTACATGGACATACTTCCATGCAGCCAAAGAGGTGATGCAAGCCAGAACAGTTGTTTTGGTGAGCTTCCCTCCAAAAGCTCCTCCAATTCTTTTCACATGGCAGGACACTCTGTTTGAGGGTATGCAAAGTGTCTCTGCAATGGCCTCCTTAAATAAAACATAGACATATCAGTACATTACATTTTAAAAGGGGAAATGTCGTCGTTGGAGGAAAAACTAAAGACCTAAACAGTTCAGATAAAGGCAATTTGAGAGAGGAGAGATTACTTGGGTGTATGATGGGTGCTGGCATGATATGTAAACATCGAGCTCCCTCTCTTCTCCTGTGGGAACCACCAGCATGCTTTGGGTTTCCATGTAGAAATGCTCCTGCCCACCAATTCGTATCTCTCCTGGGATGTGATTAGAAAACAAACATTGAAAATATGTGTCTGTATATTTTAAGTTATTTGTCAAACTATAATTTTTTTCTTTGCCTTTGAATTATCAGCTATGCAGTCAGGAAAGAGATTCCGTATTAACACAACATGGCGGTACTGCACCTTCATGAACTTGGTCAGCTGCTGCGAAGGCCTCAGTCACATGGCCCCTCTCAATGACCCGCTGAGGTTTAAAAAAGGACAGTTTCTCCATGGCCTCCTACCCATGGTGTGTGTGTGTGTGTGTGTGTGTGCATGAGAGAAAGACAGAGGGTGTATTCAAGTAACAAAGTGAGCAAAACAGTTCAAACGGAACAAGAACAACATATGGTTATCGCGTTGTTAGGCAGGTGATCTACAGTACTCGGCATGAGTAATCTCCCATGTCTGAATATGTTGTGTGTTTGCATACAAGACCATTCGTTTTATGGGAGGTGTCGTTGCGAGACCAGACCTCTACGGTGAAAACGGGATCTGGCAGATCTTCATAGACGATCTTCACAGCGGCAGCGCTGCGTTTAGCGTGTGGCTTGGTGTCAGCGACCACCGCACACACAATCTGTCCCACGCAAGACACCTGGAGAGCACAGGCAGTTTGACACCGCTTATTTCTCAACGTACAGATGCTGGTTATTCTCAGTGTGCAAAAACAAATGCAGCCTCCAAAATCATGGCCTGAGGGGGTGTTGATATGGACCCCATGTACTGTACCTCCTTCTCAGCTAGCAGTTCCTCTTCGTAGCCACAGAACGGGCGCACCTTCTTCCCAGGGATGTCTCGGCATGTGATGACGTCCACCACTCCAGGGAACTGGAGAGCCTGGCTCACATCCAAGTCTCTGAGAAAAGGACAGTCCCTAAAGTCACATAATCGTAGATACAACACTTGCCTTGTCCCGCGTGACTCTAATTCGGCCAAGCTTTTGTGTCTCCCTTTCCAAATGAATATTGAATTACAACAAAATAAATCCCTATGGTTGTAAACATTTATTTATTTATATTCCTGTACAGGAAATGAGGACATCTGACACAAAAAGGCCCAGGGTGAATGGCTGTTGTATCGAATGGGGAGGTTGGAGCTTGTTGATGAAGATCATGTGCAACCTTAATAGATGACTATAGATCCTCACTGTAGACAACTCAGTCAGAACACACTATGGGTTAGTGTAAAGGGGTATGGACTAATGGGATAATGCATACAGTATGTATTAATACCAAAATACTTTACATTAACTGTATAATCATAACCCCTTTTAGATCGACAATTATTAGTTAATAATTAAAAAACACCCATATCGGCAGTAGTGTGGGTAAAGAATGATATGCAGAGAGCACTGTATATCTGAAGGGTCCATTATCCCAGCATTGGGATGGAATCATGCAATCTATGAAGTCCTTTTTTTAATCCCTTTTCTCTTACATGATTTTAGCATGTGCTCGGGTGCTGGTGACCAAAACGAGGAAGAGCTCTCCGTCCCTCTTGGGCATGTCGTCACAGTACACCGCCTCGCCTGTAGCCTGGCTGATGGCGGAGCGATGCATGATGGGACGGCCCACCAGGTCCTGACCCTCCTGGCCCCCTGCCACCGCCTGCAACACACACATTCACACACTTGACCTTTAGCTGGACAGAGATGAAGTTAAATAATAACAGCATTGCAACACTCGTGATGGGATTAGGGGCACCTGGAATTCCTGAAGGCTGGGTTGCAGTTGGTGGGGGAGAGGTTGAATACCACTGCTCATCTCCCCGGACAGGACCTCTGTGGTCACACCCTAACAAGGAAACACATTCTCAATGCCCTAAATCCCTTCTCACCAAATATAGCTGTCAAAGGCCAAAGCAATCAGTTGTGTTCCACCCAGGGCATGGCTGAGGGGTTTACACCCAGCTGGGTCCTACCATCTCTCTGAGTGCCTGCTGTATCAGCAGGTAGAATTTGAAGAGCAGGCTGAGAGTGAGGGACATGCGGAACTCCACCTTTCCCCCCGGTGTGCTGGGAGGAAGGGTAAGTTCATCCAGCAGGACAGCGTACGCCTCCTCCAAGGTTTCCTCATTCCAAGGCCTGGGGGACAGAAGGAAGGGGTGGAGGGGTGGTGGTGGTGGGACAAAGAGAGGGTGGTAAGTGATTTGGGGTATTATTTATAATTCTCATCACCATTGACTGATGGGCTCCAAAGTTAAATTCAAACGACTTGGATGTTTTTAGATCCTAGCTCCTGAGCTTGATGATAACGTGGGTCTGGCCGTACCGCCCAATGACGGCCGAGCAGGTTTTGGTGGCGCTGACGGTGCACGGCCCCACGCCTCCATAGTAGAGGCTGAGATCCTGGACCAGGCGGGAGCCCTCTGGGAACACCACCCGCATGCCCGTGGTCACGGTGGCCAGGGCGTTCTCCTTCCTCGGGGCCTGGCGGAGCGCTCGCACAAACTCCCCCTGCAGGCACGGGAGGCACATTGCACTCGCTGTATCATGAACAAATTATACACGGTAGAAATACAAACGCACGTCATAGCAGATGGCGTGTCTGGTTTCATTGACGTTTTACCTTTCTGGACACTGGGATGAAAACAGACAGGACGATTGCGTTGGGTTTAAGGGCTGTTTTTCCAAACCCCACAAAGAAATCCTTATTCAATGGGATCTCCTCTTTTCCCTCTGCAGAATAGACAATACAACAATGTCTGAAAACTCACTTTGGGAAACCTGACATATTGGGAAGTCTCAAGAAAAGTATTAACTGATGACTCACCCTTTGAAAGCACCTCAAGTTTGCAGTTCCCAGCAGCTAAGACAGGGTTCAAGTCCGAATTTGGATATGCACTCACAATGTTACCCCCCAGGGACTAAATCACAAACAAACACAAACACACACACACACACACACACACACACACACACACAGTGAATACAAATAGCATTAAAACAAAACAAAAAAAGACAAACAAATTAAACATCAACATGAATCTGTCAGTGGTGTAATACACCACGTAGGGATCTGAGCACTAAAACTGTTAACGTCCGTGGTTTTGCGTCCGAGCCAGATGTCCACTCACTGCCACGTTTCGGATCTGCTGTCCACCCAGGTTCCCCAGCTGCTGGAGAAGGGCTCGGAACACTTCAGTCTGCTCCAGGGGCAGCTCCCCAACCAGCCTGGCCAGCAGGGCCCTGACGGCTGACAGCGTGCTGCCTGCTCCCACCCACACACCTGCACCACACATCCACACTCACATGAACAGAAAGTTCACCAACAATTTCGCTAAATGGTTAACAACTTATACTTTGGTTGAGGCTGGTGGAGTCAATGATTTAAATCTTAGGTCTAACCCTGGGGTGTCTGGGTAACCTCAAACAGCTCCTTTACTCTGGTCGGTGATATGATCACTGGATGCAGCACTCCTTTAAACTTGATGTCCGGACCTGGGAAACAAACAAGTGGTAGTCTTGCCTGTAAACTGATGGGCCTATTGAAAATGCATGAGACATTTTGACAAAGAGTACACCAGCGTGGGTGGAGGGATTGTGGACACCTATGTTGGTGTTGCCCATGACCAGAGGAGCCTGAGGGTGGCAGCTCTTCAGCTGCACAAGCTCCTCCAGAGAGACCGGGGACACCCAGGTGATCCTCTCCCCACGGAACGTCTGGGACTTCTGGGTCTCTGTCTCCGCCATAACCTGGTAAGAGTGGAACACACCATCTCACAGATCTCTATCATAGATAAAGTTCTAATAAGCGTCATGTGTGTGAGTGTCAGCTGACTGTGCCCCTGAATCAGACGTGTGATTGTGTGTTACTGTACACCTTGTCCAATGGGATTTTATACTGGATGTTTGGTGTTGTCATGCTCAGCAAGCGAGGCTAGCTCTGATGTCTTACTATCAGCTCTGGAGGGAAGATGAGCTCCTGGCTGGGGTCCAGAGGGAGCATGTCTGCCTTGTCAAACAGCTGAGGAAGATCCTTGGAGAAACAACAACCATCCTTTCAAAAAATGTAATTCAATTCAAAAATGTTATGTCAATTACCAATTGACTTAACAGTGTGACAACGATTTAGTCAAGGACTAAGAGTGCTAAATTAGCTTGAACGGTAAATTCCTAACATAATTTCTGATTTTGTGTGTTAACAGGACGTGAAATGATGAATAGTGCTACAGCAAACGTAGTTTATAAATGAGTTTACGTCCGAGGAAGTACTGTGAGTAAGCTTACTTACGTCTTCACAATTCTTAGGCTGACTGTTTCCATTCATGCAACAACTGCCATTGCCGTTGGCTTGACAACAGTTAAATTCCTGGGGACATATTACTATTCAGTAACCCGGTACACATCAGTTATAGGCTTCAAGTTAGTTAAATCACACTTTTTGAAATGTAGAAGTTAATACCTGACAGAAGGTTTTGCAGCCATCAACAATGGGCCGATATCCGGTGCACCGACACAGATTACCTGAAAACCAATATGATATCAATTCAAAGAAAATATATTCTGTCAGAGTGCTTTTATGCATGACCTAGACAGAGCTTCCTGGTTGGGTTGAGTGCTACCTCCCAGAGCCTCTCTGATGTCCTCCAAGGTGGGCTGGGGCTTGTTCCTCAGGAGAGTGTACATAGACATCACCATCCCTGGGGTACAGAACCCACACTGAGAACCATGGGCCTTGGCTATACGCTCCTGCAAGAACACACATCAACCATTAAAGTGATGCCACATTTGCACTATTCAATACAAACACAAAAGTAAAATTCACTCCCAGAGTGTGACTTTTGATTCACTCAAATTGTGTTTGTGTTTTGAAAACGTAATACAGTTCATAATAAACATATGTATTCAGATTTTACCAAAATGCACCTTTAAGGGCTTTGTGTGTACCTGTACTGGATGAATCCTGGTCTTAGTGTTACCTATGCCATCTACTGTGGTCACGGCTGCACCCTGAAGTTGGCACACTGGCAACAGACAGGCATTCACAGAGTAATGGCTAGTAGGTGAAGGAGTAGTGTCTCGTGTCAGTGCGAAATGCAATGTCATGATCACCATAATTATCGACATAACATCCATCATCATTGTCCCCATTCACTAATGCAAATAAAGTTGGTGGAAATGCCCCCACTTATGAAAAAACAGATGTTCAATTAAAGAATGACAGCTGGCCCATCCACACTGTAACATAAACAACTATGTCTACCACATTAATTCAATACAGAGAAAATAAAAGGATACACAATAGTTTTGTTGTTGGGCTCGTAGCGGGAGAGCATGACTGTGCAAGCTCCACATCCTCCCCCCCCACACCCATACTTAGTGCCTGTCATTCTTACTGGAATCAGGGGGTTAAGAATAAATATGAAGTTACAGAATCAGAAATGTCAACATGGTAATGGTTCTCCACATTTCCAAGAAAGTTCAGCTCGACACTGCATTAAAATATGCCACAAAAGTTAGCACACAATTCACTGTCAAGATGAGCTGGATACAACGTGATTATCACACTTAATTTATGTGACCCATTTATTTAGGCTTAAATATATAGTTTAATAAACTATTACAAATAAAACGTTGAATAATTTATTTTTATTTTACTCCATCTTTTCTGACCTTACCAAGTTGTCTAAACATAACCTGTCTGATTCCCCCGTCTTGCATCAAGGATACACTTTTCTCTGAGGTACGACAGTAGCATGGTCTCCGGGTCCACATAGTCAGTTACCTGTTTGCATAAAGAGTATAATAAAGTAACATGTGTGAAAAAAATATAATTTTACTTCCTCACCTACTTCCGTAATCACTTAAATTGCTCATATGCTAATCGACTCCATCTAGAAAGTTATTGTACATTGAACTTGTTGAACTTGGTGTAGCCTATTGTATCGTAAAACGTAGCAACGTGCAATTATAATCTAAAACAACACAAAAATATAGGATTTTCCTACCCTTTTTCCATTTACGTAGAAACACAAACGTTCGATTTGATGAATCTCAGCCATTTCGCTTTCATCTGGAAAAGAGTCTACTCCCCGTGTCCTTGCGTGACTTATTCCTACTGGCGAAACCGAAAACAGCTTGACGGCCCGTTAGACAATATTTATATCGAGATAACCAGTTGAAAGTTAATTATTAGTTCTAGATATGCCCTATGATTTGAATCTAGGTCAGAAAAACTTGAAACATTAACATTCACCCACAACTATCACTTACAAGCACTACCAATTGGCTAAGCATTGGATCAATAGTTGGTTATGACAGATTCTATTTTATTCACTCTAAAACGGCTTTGCTAAAATAACGGCCCCTTAAATTCAGGCCAAAGTAATGATCGTGTACTTTGTAGGCTATGTCAAAATGTGCATTGAGTTTGTACTTTGGTCTAACTGTCATGTACTTTTCAAACCACAAGATGTGGCTATAACACAACGGGACTACTAGTGAGCCCCAGGCTTGTCTCTCAAAATAAGTGGTTCCAACATGCTTTTTTACATATTGTTCCGCTTCGCAGAACAGAAGAAAGATGTCTCACAGTACAAAGTCTTGAAGACAATAGTCTGTCCACAGAGCAACATATCAGACAGCCTAATAACTAATTACAATTAGTTATAGGCTAAAACTCATTATGTTCATGAATAAAAAGTCAAAATGTTGTCCCACTGAACTGAATGACCATCATGGCATTCCAGTGTCATGAATGCCACTATATAATAACACCTCTTAAATATTTCAGAAGATTTATGGTTTTGAACTTAGTTTTATATCCTCCTCACAGGATCACAATATTCGTCATTCTCATTTAGTCATGCGTGTCTGCTGGCAACTCTCCTTGTCTATAGCATACACAGACATGTAGTGTGTGTGTGTGTGTCTTCATGGGTTTCTGTGTGTGTGTATCCTTGTGTCTGTGCCCATGTGTCTCTGTCACGCAATCTTATGTGTGAAACAGGTTTTTGTACGTGTTTGTTTGTGTACGTGTGTGTGGTTCTTCTGTACAAGCTGTGTGGAACCTTCCAGGGCATAAGGAATGTGCCTGTACTTCCTGACCCCATCTTCACCTCAGCCTCCCAGCAGTGGTCCCCAGAGAGGGGAGGAGAATGTCAACGGGATTATCTGGCGCCTAATACAAACCAAGCACAGCATAACCTAGATGTTTACAATTCCGACTGGAACACCCCAAAGAAATCTGTCGTGATTTTTTTGTGGTGAGAGGAAATGATATTGGAAAAAGTGGAAGTAGCAACATAAAACAATCTTATGAGAAATTTAGTTTTTTTCCAAAGATAAAGTATTTTGGTCTAACTTTCTGTCAAGGGTGAGAGATTTCAACCATGCTTCCTGTAATGCTTTGCGTGACCAGGTGCTTTGACTGTAAACAATGAACATGGAATGATTCCATAAATTCTAGAGCAGAGACCAAACACATTATCCAACGTCTGTCCCCATTCAAAGGCTTCCCAGCTGATATGAGGAGAATTAAGGAGGAGATTAGCCCAGATGGAACCCAACATTTGTGTGGTGTGTGTGCTTCTGAGTGCTTGTGCTGGCCGTGTGTGTGTGTGTGTGTGTGTGTGTGTGTGTGTGTGTGTGTGTGTGTGTGTGTAGGTGAGTGTGTAATGCTCTAGAGCAGTCAATCTTAAATGGATGAGCCCCTGGCTGTGACTCCCTACTGTGAGTGATCAGGAGGAGCATGGTGCCCAGAGCAATCTCAGCACTTCAAATACACAGGGCCAGGAGAACATGGCTGTCCTCTGGGATGAGAGCACAGCTGTCCTCTGGGATGAGAGCACATCTGTCCTCTGGGATGAGAGCACAGCTGTCCTCTGGGATGAGAGCACAGCTGTCCTCTGGGATGAGAGCACAGCTGTCCTCTGGGATGACAGAAAAAAATGGCTTAGCATACTCACATTAGTCAAGTCAAGGTTGTACCTTATCCTGTATTTGTTGACTCACCCTTTCTCAAACCATCCTACACACACACACACACACACACACAAATTGCCCTTCATCGGGTTTGTTGAAAGCAGTCAGTACATAACGTGTGCCTCAGAAGAAAACAGGGTTAGCCTAATTCCTGAGAGAAGCCATTCTACTGGCTGGTCAAGTCCCTACAGTGGTTTTGAACTGCTAAAGTTACCCGGCTTGTTTCTCCCAGGGGCCATAGTCAAATCCCAGCTTTATTAATCATGGGCCATTATCTCACTAGCTGAATATGAGAGGCTATTATAGGGAGAGCTCCGAGGACTCACCAAGGACGTTATCACACAGAGGAAGCAGCGTTCTCTCCAGCCTGGAAGCATCACAGACTGGAAGAAGCGTAAAGGTTTCAAATGGGTGAATTACACTGAGGAACAGAAGTGAGAAAATAGTAAGCTACTGTAATGTTCAATTGGCATCAACAATCCCCGTTGTTTGGAAAAAAATGAAGACATGGGTTGAAACACTAAATCAGCATCTGCCTGTTAGTCCTGCCTGTGAACTCAACTCTGCCTGAGTCATCCAACCACTATTCTGATTGAATTCATGCCTTTTTATCTTATGTTAGTATCCCAACTCTCATTGGCTCATTCTATCGGATCTTCTCCCAGGGTGCAACAGCTGCAGTTGCAACGAGGCCCAGAACAGCCCCATGCTTACTTATTAATTAAACCTCTTGTGTGTGCGTGTGTGTGCAGCGTAATGTTATCACACTCAGAACAGATTTGACAAGCTTCAGCTGGGAGGGAGGACTGTGCTGAAGTGTCCACAGAACTACTCAGTGAGAAGCCTAAGTTGATTTGTTACATAGTGTGTCCAACTAGATTTCTTAGTTAAATGTTCTCCTTCTTGCTGTGTTGCATGGAAATTAAGATTGTTACAGCATGATTTGAGGTTAAAGATAGGATGAGTTCCTAATAGATGATATTCACACAAAACAGGGACTGGTTGGACACGGCCTTAGGCTTGCATGAGAAAAACATGGGCATATTGGATGTTCTGTTTAGTTTTACGTATCATGTTTCATGGTACTATTCATTTGCTAAATATTACTAAGCAAAATTGAGACTTTGAGACTATTGAAATGTCTCCTTTTAAACAATATATGATTGTAGATTTCCATATTGTATGACTTACATAACTATCAGGCAGTGTCAGGAAAGCAGAGCATAAAGTACCAAGGGGTACCTTATGAAACAGGCTGAAAGCAGAAGGACTCATATGAACTCTATTTGTCGCTAATGGAAATGGTGCAGTCCCACTGTGCCCAAGGCCCTGTCTCAAGACTATGCAGTAGAGTACATCTTAATGGACCTAAATAGAAGCTTCCAGGTTCTGTTAAAAGATATTACCATACCCCAAAGAATGTAGTAGTAAAGGTCCTAAATACTTCTGTACATTGTAACTGCTGTCTGGTATCCTATGATTAAAGATTTTACTTAAAGAAGACTCTTGAACCAAATACTTTAAAACCACTTGCCTCATTATTAATAATCACTTCTTTGTCTCAGTTTATATGTGCATAAACATCCTTCACAGCGTTGTAGTACACTACAACTAGTGCTATTATTTCTGCATGTGGTCTTCACAACACCCTAATCCAGATGCTGGCTGTGGTTATGCATGACTGATTGGTGCTTTGTTCAGAGACTATTTATTTTACACCCATAACTATGCACCTCAAATACACCTCATTCTAAAACACCAATGAATTTATTGCTGCTGCCCGCAGTCTTGTTTTATAATTCTGCTTACAGTTGATGCAGTTTGTGCCCTCTGCTCTGGCTGTCTGGTCTAGGTTAAGTACTGTTTCTCGTTACGCAGGTCCCTATTGCTCCAGAATAAGAAAGAAGAAAAACCATGTTTCTTGAGCCATACTTCAACCAAGGGACACCTGAACTTGGTTCTTTGAGAAGAATCCAGTTATCAACAGATGCTTTTCAGAGAGATATGGAAGAATGCTGAGACAAAACATGAAGATTTCTGTTTTTCAGTATGTAGGTCAGAGAACAGAAGTGAATGGCAGGAGCAAGTGTGTCACAATGTGTTGAATAGGAAGAAGCCGGAGCAGGAACTCGCGCTACAATCCAATATTCAGGCAGACCCGTCTCACTGAGACGGAGAGCGAGGAAGGGAGAGAGAGTGTGTGTGTGTCTGTGGGGGGGGGGGATAATGAGAGAGTGGGAAAGATAAAAAAGAGGGAGTGAGCAACAGAGAAATGCAAAGAGATGAATATGCAAAATGAAAGAGGGGAAGAGGGAGTGAAAAAGATGATGGCAGATGAAGTAGGGGTTTCGGTCTGCTATGAAATGTCTGACGGTGGGAAAGTTTGAAACGCTGACCTATGTTAGAGTGGGTTACAGAAGGACAAGTAAAGACACCTGAGACCTGGGATAACAGTGATATAGACCAAACGTTCCCCCAGGGCCTTCTCTAACCTATTACAGGGGACGTTTGATCCTAATGTCCAGGTGTTTGTACAGGCTGACTCAGTGAGCTCTGGGTGAGGCAGGCCTGGACCTGGAGAAGCTCCAGCTGCAAACAGGCCTCCCCCCAGGTCTGCTGTGGTACCTCAGAAATCCCATGAGTCTGCACACGGGTTTAACAGGACGGGCAATGTGCAGCTACATCAAAACAGCCGAGGTTTCTCGGAAAGTAGGCTCCACACAGAGCAACATATGGGCATTTATCCGTGTGTGAAAAGTTATCAATTGAACAATATTGATTCTGGCACGAGCAGTGGACAGAGAGCGGTCAAGTTTGCGGTTGGTCCAACTGCACTTGTTGACAGGAGAAATCGATGTTTTCATATGTGGTGAAAAACTCTCTTTGTATTGTGCCCTCGTCTATCACAGCAAACACATTATTCTGCCGTTCCACCATGGATGACCTTTGGATCATTGATCTTTGTGAACAAAAGGCTGCATTTGTTGTTTGGTATTGGACACAGGGGACCTCGATTGGTTGAACGTGCTGGAGTGATTGTACATTGATCACAGACCTCTTTCCTGCCTGCCTAGCTTGTGATCTGAGGCATGAAATTAGTCATTATTTCTGAGGGTGCCAAGTCAATAGAGGGGGACAAGTCAATAGAGTTTAGAGAATGTACAATGACTCTAATGACTCATTATGTTGTATGTTAGGGTGACTAACATACAACATAATGACCACAATTAAAGAGTGTTGATTAGACACAGTTAAGACTGATAAAAACTAAGACTACACTAAACTAGGGTCTGTAGTTTGCGACTATACTAACAGAAAAAAACTGTAACACATAAAAATAACAAATAGTAAAAAAAATAATCAACTTGTTTTACAAGAAAGACAGTATTGACTGTGTATGATTAGCCCAAAAGAATTACGGACTGTATATAGATCTGATATCAGGAGGTTTCCGTGTTCACTCCCACAATGAATCAATAAACAGCGGGTTTGGAGCTACAGCACCACTGCAGACTGGATTGACTTAATATTGAAACACTCAATGCACTCCCACTAAAGTAGTTAGTCTATGTTTTTGATCCTTATGTTCCACAGAACACCAATCTCTGACTGAAATGTTTAACATGCAAAGAAAATCAGCAGTTTATAATGCCTACCTGTGTTTCTTAATGTCAAGAGTATATAACAAATAAAATAAAACAATACAATGGCCTCCTGACCATTATTAGGCCTCTTGCAAGATACATGACATTCACACCATGATGTCACCATTCCATCTGAGATCAGTGACTAGTGACATACACCCCAGTCATGCAAACGTTATCTGACTGGAATGGCTCGTCACATTGTGTTGCTTGGCGCTTAAGTGAGTGAGTGACATAATGTGCCGGTGCATTGAACACCTTTCAAAACAAGCTGCTCGGAATTGACATTTCCTATGACTCTTTCAATGCAATGCATCAAATAGTCAGCTGTACAGTCAACTGTCTTGGCCAGAGGCCAGTGCCTTGTCTCCTTTACAGAGCTCATATCTTTTTCCAAATAAGGTTTTCTGTTATCCTTCATCACCCCAAACTAGATCTTTCTGAAGGAGATGATAACAACGGGTTACTGGGAGTTTGGAAAATGGTCTGGCCTCAGACTGCGCAGTGGTTCAACTTGCTAATTCACGTTCTTATTTTCAGCGATCCCAGCTTCACACCGCTAAGCCTTCTGGGAGGAGTATCTGAAACCAACAAGACCCGCTCTCTGAATTACAGTGTTCGGCACTGTATAATTTCATCTTGGGGGAATTCACCAGCGTGGCTTTCCGGATATAGAAGGCTCTCTGAGAGGCAGGAAGAGCATAATGTATATTATCTACAATCATAAATAAGTCATAAACAAACTCCTGCTCTCTCTCTATATAATTTCTCCGGATAGGTAATCTTGTGACACAAACAAAGATGGCGTGAATTGAGGTGAGGAATAGAGGGGAACTCAAAGGATGGGCTGAATAGGAGGTGTCTGGATGAGGAAACTTGAAGACTGAAAACTGATGAATGTACGTGTCTTTAGTCTTTAGCTAACGAATCATGGCCAGACCCATGACAAACAACTTCCCATATCTCACAGGTTGTAGTGCGCTTGCCCGGTCATTACTTATATCTGGTCAGGTAGGATTGGAAGATGTATGGAGCATAGCCAGAGGCAAAACTTCAGCAGGGAAATTACTGACTGTGACTGTGAGAATCACTACGGCAGGGGAAGCTGGGATCTGGATTTGACAGGGTTAAATGGAGATTTGATGGTGTTTACATATGCTGGCAAAGATGTGATGGGTTTATTTTATGGCATATTCTAATTAGTGTTGTGGGTGGAGAGGTCAGAAAAGACCCAGATCTTATGAAGGACCAACAGCTTATCTCAAGAAGCCGTTTTGATCACATGCAAACAGTCTGTAGTCAATCATTTATAATCACATCTTGTGCCATACTGGTTCCCACCTCAATGCATATGGCAAGCTTATGGTGGTTGCTAGCTCCATCCTTTCTCAGTCCCTGGTTGGATAAATAATGTTCCTCTCACAGTACCGATTGTGTGTGTTATGTGTGTGCAGGCTCCTTACCTACTGAGTACAAACGTTCCGAGCCAGTTGCTCAGTCTCTGCAAAGAGTAGCTGAGAGAGTTCATTAGAGACATGGAGTGATGCCAGTCTCTCATTATCTCCCACCACTTTACCGGCTACCTGTAATTGAATTTACCTCTCATCAGCCAAGCCCAGCAGATGTTGTTTATGAGCATCGGATTCCCCGTTTTCATCCACTTACCCGAGCGGTCCTGCAGAGACACAGTGTGGCTCCCGGCCATGTCTGCAAAGCCTTATGGAAGTTTGAGATGAGTTTGTGGGGTTTAGGTCTGGCAGCAAAAAGTTGGTTGAGGTGGAGAGAGGCGAAATATCGGAGGTTGACATTCTTTTTTAATCACATGGTGATGGCTCACAGAAACTTGGTGGTGTTGGCACCTGATTGGTTGACCCCATTTCAGCACCTCTCACACAGTCACACCAATGTTCGGCTGGAGAATCCTTTCATGTGGTCATTAAAACAGTCCTCACAGGGCTGAATCCTGGGGCTCTAACGCTCGAATATTTATGGCTAGGATCCTTGTAGTTGACCTTATAGAACTAACTTGTATCTTCCCTGTTAACTTTGAAGCCAATGTAGTGAAGTGCAACAAGAGACTGATCTAAAGTTGAGAACAGAGATTTACCTTCAAGACAAGCAACAGACAGCAAAATGTCAGTATTGGACAGGAGGATACACTATAACAAGACGTAGATTTTGTGATGGGTATAACTCAGTGATAGTGCATTAGACTGCACGTCAAGTGGTGCAAATACATATAAATTCATATTTACAGTAACACAACAAATACTTACATAGCTTATCTTGCTATTAATGGATTCTGTTCCATCAAATAATGTCACTCATGAGAAATGATTGTGGCCCCTCACATTGCATCGCCTGTCTCATGTTGATTGGAATCTTTTCCCAAATTATTGTCCTTTCTGGGGGCAATTTATTCCATACTCTCCAAATCGAATTCACTCTGAGGATCATGCAAAGCCTCCATTATGCATCCTCTGGTGTCACATAAAAAATAATTGACGGGGATGAGGAAAGAAGTAAAAATAAATCAGAACCAAAGAAACAAGGTCCCACCTACGCAGGGATAATTGACACATCTAAGCTCCTTTCGTGGGTGGACAGTTTTTTCCTATTGAGAGTAGTCATGATGCCAACAAAAAAAGGTATCTATAAAATCCTCTTCGAGAACAGGAGATCCTGCACATTATTATCGCTGGTAGAACATTTAGTGCACAATCCTCACCACACTAACTGTGATGCTGGGAAGACTCCAGACATAAGCAAGCGATGATGTCACTGTGCTACAAAGGGATTACTGGCCTGCTCATCATCTCCATACAAAACACTGATTAGATAGACTGTCAGTAAACACAAAGGAATCACAGAGTTCACTTTGGTTGTGCAAGAAGGAGTCGGGGGCCGAGATGAACCCAGGGTTCAGTCACAGCTCAGAGGCATCGTACTTCTGTGGTTCGGTCCTCTGGAGGGAAAAACTACATTTACATTACATTTAGCAGACACTCTTATCCAGAGCTAGTCCTTCACTGCTTCACCTGAGCTGACCAGTCCCTCTTCTAATGGGAAGGGAACGGCTAGCTCTGACATTCCTGCTTAGCAACGACTTAGTGTTGTGAGCTCTGAAAGGCACCATTGTACTGATGCCATTGGCCTTCCTTCCTTCCTCTAGTGCGGATGTCTAATCCACCTGTTTCTAAACATGATACCTGTAGGGGCCTGTTTCCTTTGGTTCAAACTGACATTCTACTGTAAGCTTGTAATGTTTCCAGTTCCGTGTGTGAGTGTGTGTGTGTGTGTGTGTGTGTGTGTGTGTGTGTGTGTGAGTGTCTGTCTGTCTGTCTGTCTGTTTGTCTGTCTGTTTGTAATCGCAGATGTGCAACAGAGAGGATTTTCAGCCTCCACTCCAACTCTGTTAGGGATCGGATCCGTACCGGTAATTCAAATGATAATGAGGCATGTTTAAAACCCCGGCATACAGATGAGACTCTGACGCAAAAGATTCTCCGCCATTTCCCCCCCAGCAGCCCTGGGACTGTTCAAAGGAGATAAACAGGAACCAGGAAATGCACCAGGATTACCCCTTGTTTGACCTCTGATTCAGTCTCCTCTTTTCCAGATTGGAAAATGAAATTTCAAACTGCAAATGGTAATATTCCGAGTGATCACTAATGCTATGTGACAAGGAATTCAAGAGTTTTGACTGGCATTTTGAGGTTCAGGTAGGTGGGAAGTGTTTCACAAGATGATCTTGACAGATCACCGAGACTGTATGTTAAGATGCACGTCCACTTTTCCCTCTACCCACCCCCACTTCCTTCAGAGAAGTCAAACACAGTTGGCAACGCAATGCTGGTGTCAGTGCCACCCCAGCACGGCTCTCTGATCTCAGACAAAGGCGTCTCTTTCAAC
Source organism: Osmerus eperlanus (assembly GCF_963692335.1). Classification (NCBI taxonomy): domain Eukaryota; kingdom Metazoa; phylum Chordata; class Actinopteri; order Osmeriformes; family Osmeridae; genus Osmerus; species Osmerus eperlanus. Next base: position 5,813,638 of record NC_085038.1, read on the forward strand.
TGTGGAGGAGAGACGAGGGGAGGGAAGAATGCCTCTGACACGTCGCTACGGCGACTGACTCTCTCTTTCTCCCTCTTGCTTCCTGAGAGTCGCATTCTGATTAAAGATACTTTAAGTGTAGCTCTGACAGTTACGTCGTTTTTGACTGAAACAGTGACAAAGTGAACTCTCATGGCGTGCTGATTAAGCAACCAGCCTAAGTAGATGAGCGCATAATAGTGACACGTGCTCTGGAAGACAACTCACACCTCTTTAATCACCAATTAGGGGTTCTCTGGCATCATTGTTTTCTGTGGGATTTTCTGTCAACTTCTACCATCTGAATGGTAGAACTTTCCTATTAGACAAGAACATATTTTGAAATTAAAGTTTAGTTACACTTAATTTAATCACATTGTAAACATATAAATGCATTGCAGTATCTATTGTATTTAGACAAGCTTTTTAGATAAACAATGGGCTTTCAGCTCAATGTTTACTGTGGGTCTACAGAGCTGAAAGTCAATATGTCCCATCTAGCACTTTCCATAATACAGTTACTATCCCAGTGAGTAAGAAGTCACTTCAGATGCTAAGCAAAGCAGCTTTGAGAGCTGAAAGCAGAGAGCTTTCCAATACAAGAATGGGAATGAGAAAGTCTCAGGTGGACAAGTAACAAAGACTAACTTTCTTTTGTCAGAGGAAACAGAATTGTTGAGCTGAATTATTCTTCAGGCTGAACCTAGCGAAAAGAATATTATTCTCACAAGAAGAAGGATGAAAAACATGAAAACATAAAAGAACTACCTGATAGTTCAAACATACAAATATACAAACGCACACACAATTTCAGCTACATTCACACACACATTAATGTTGATGCCTTCCCACAGATGGCAGACAGCGGACTCATCACCTTCAGATGGCACCGGAGGCCTTTTCATGCAAGTTTATGTAAAGGAACTGGGGCTTTAATGTTAGACTTTGAGACCCAGAGTGAAAAATCAAACGGAAAAACATGACATGGTAAAACCGACAGCACCGTCCATATTCTGCTTCTTCTTAAACCTCGCACAAATGCGTGGAGGCTTTACGACATGTCCCTGTACATTTGTGGATATCAATGCACTTGCAAGATCTGCAGAAACAAACAAGGAGACATCTCTTACAGAGCTTAGCCGATATCACTGGAGATGAAAGACGACGGATTAAACTCTCCAGAATCACAGAGGTTTAGATATCCTCAATTCATACATGACCACCCACGTAATCCATGAGCTAAAAACGCAAGACAGCACCGAAAATGAACAAATAGCCTAAATAATTATAAAAGTGTCAGACAAATGTGTCCAGTATGTGGATAAGTCCAGAAAAGACATGTGGGAGGCAACAGCACTGCTGACAATGTAAGTAAAACTAGGGCAGTATTCTTTTTAACTACCTTCATTCTTACCAGCTAGCTACACTGGCAGGATCAAATTAATCTTTCAGAAATTCATGATTCATGACTTTCCTTGTGGAAACGATAGAGATGCAAGTTTTAGCACATTGTAAACTGCAGAATTATCCTTTGGGTGGGGATAAGAATGTAAGGAAGAGCATCCAGGGTAAGAGCTTTCCCAACTCTTTAATGGGATACTCATAGTAGAATAATAGCACTCTCCAGAAAGAAGACTCCAAGGCTTTTTAGCCATGAAAGGCAGTGTGTTTCTTCAGCTGCCCTCACAGATATGTTCACTCTTGCGGCCTCGGCTGCTGCAAGAGGAGTCTTAACAAGCCGACAAGTGTCAGGAGATGGCAGTTAAAAGCCTCCGTGAGATAGGTTGGAAAGCACTGGAAGGCTCTGAGCCAGTACTGCTGACAGGTGAGAGGACATGAGAGGAGGCCAGGGAGGGGGGAGCGTCAGGGCAGGTTTGAGGCGAGGGGGGTGGCTGTCAGAAATGTGTCAGTGGTTATGAGCACAAGTGGGAAAGGGAACAAGGTGACAGTGGTGCGTGAGACTAGGCTCCTGAATATTTTAGACCAAAAGAGAAAAGCGGGTTACCAAGAGAGCGGCTGTTTGAATTGAAGCAAGGGCTTGTGTCCCTTAGAAGATACATCTAACAGGGCCAATCGACAATCATATAATGAGGGCATCACAGCATGATTAACAGAAAGAGTGAAATGATAAGAGGTGCTTGGGAGTCTCAGTCCTGGTGTACTGTAGTCCAATAACTGACAACCTATCAATATCCCTTACCTTTCAGTGATCAATAGGCCTGACCCATCTCAAAAAAATACCCAAAGGTTTTCATATACTGTTTAAGAGTTGTATATTTAATCTAAAGTAATACAGATGAACAAATCAAATTAATTAAAACCAAACCATGCTTCAGAAACATTTGAATAAAAAATTAAAACTTTCTGACACATTTATAAGTAATTCTTCTGCACATTGTAGTAATACATAGGAAGTATTTACCTATCCATAGCCTGTTGTGGAAGCTAAAATAGTGTTTTACCATATAAGGTAATACTACAAGGGCTTCTATATTGTAATAAAACAAACGAGTCCAGGTATAAAAAGTAGGTAAATATGTCAAAATGGACAGTAAAACGTTTAACAACCAACATAACATGCCAAGCGAATAGCAATGTAGAAATGTATATTCTTGAATTGAAATCCAATTCATATTATGGGATTCTGTGAGAATAGCTACTATGTGCTGTCCACAAGTGCTCTATAGTAACAAACTGCAGTCAAGAAGAGCATGGATTTAGCAGGGATAACTGTACAGGTGCCAGCCCGTTGTTCTTTTTGTCTGTGAAAAATAGTGTCCAAAACGGAGGGAAGTGCCGATATGGTGTTCATCAAACCCATTTTTACAGATGTAAGGGCCGTCAAAATATCAACCAACTGTGAGTAAAAAAGCCAAAAATCTTGTTTCTAGACATATACATCTTGTGGAATTTTTGCCTCAAGAATGTGGAAATGTTCAGTCACAGTGTAGGCTATGAAGAAAAATATCATTGTCGCTTTTTCTTTTGTTTCAGAGATTTCCTTCTCTTTACAATCATGTCATATAACTTGTCCATCCCGTCGTGAAGACCTTCTCCTATGATGGCACATGCAGGCTGAACATGATAGGGGGTGGAGGTGCTCAGTTCGTGCAGTGCCAGTTGCTTCTCAATCTCACTAACAGACAGAGACTTGGGAAGGTCCTGCTTGTTGGCTATTACTAGTAGAGGCGTCCCTTGGTTCTCTGCGAATTTTGTTATTTTATGCAGTTCCGTTTTTGCTTCTTCAAGTCTGTCCACATCAACCGAGTCCACAACATAAATTATACCATCGGTGCAACGACTGTACGGTTTCCACAAAGGCCTCAGCTTCTCCTGTCCACCGACGTCCCAAAAATGACAACTTATTCCCTTAGCAGTTCCATTGCTTAGTTTAATCTTTTCCGTGTTGAACCCAATCGTAGGGACAGTGTTCACGAATTCGTTGAATTTCAGACGGTATAGAACAGTCGTTTTACCAGCGGAATCTAAACCGAGCATGACAATATGTAGAGACTGAAATGCAGCCAAGTTTGAATAACTATTCCCCATTGTAAGATTAATTAAATAAATAAAACTCAACCATTAGTAGTTTACCAATAAAAACAAGAATGGTATGGAACAGCCTAGGAATAAGACATCGGTATTCCTGGATGTTCCTGTGTGTAACGCGGTGGAACAATCCAAATCAGCGCCAATGCTCTGAAAAGAACGCACAGACGTAGAAGAATAAACCTCAGAATACATTATATAGCTCCAGCAAATTTGACATCCCGATTGCTGCAGCTGCAAAACTCCAAAATCAGACCGAATATACACACGTACAAAATAGTGGATTCAGCATTTTCCGTTTTCAGAATTCTTGGCATATGCTAATCTTGTCATGTCAGTTTTCATGGCAACGAGGAAAAGGTTTTCTGTCAGCAAGGACATAGTACAGAGAGACCTCTACACTTGTGGCACTTGCATAGTGCAGTACATAGTATGGAAAGTATCCTATACGCGCCTTATCCAGGGATGCGCACAAGCCAAGGCGACATGTACCAGTTGCTGACCCCGCCCATTAGGGTAATACATAGCCTAAGAAACATGACTTCGTTGTTCTCGTTGTCATTATACGTTACTTTTACTCTAATCATTAATGTCAGACAATCTTATTGAGGCATAACAACACCTCAATATCCCACAAAAGCTTTAGGATCCACAAATACTGTAGACTACAAATCCACAAACGGGTGGGATTGCAGCGTTTATACATTTTGATTCTGCTTGTTACTGGTATCTTAATATTAGTTTTTCAATTCTAGGTGGAGCTGAATGCGTAACGTTTAAAATAAAGGTCTGCATTCACATAGGCTCTGCCGACATCTACTGTTAGGCATTTATAGTGCATCCAAATTTTAGCTAGAGCCGAAAGCTCTTGCTGTTTCCAGACTCTCCGCTAGATGTCAGAACAACACCTCCATACAACAATAAGAATCCCTGGCTCTTAGCAAATAACAAAAATATATCGCTTTTTTGTTATTGTGCACAGCAGGAAATGCTTGAGCGATTCAGTACAAAGCACACATGCTGTCAAACACAAACACAAAAAGTCCTACAATCAGTGTGGGATCATAAGTGTTGTGTAGACTGGCTGAGCTCATCCCATTAGTCAATAAATCCCCCAAAACTAATCATCTGATAAAATATGATAACTTTTGTGTTATTCTTAATGCAGATGAGAGTTCTCTTGAAACAGACAGAGGAGTCCTAACACCGCAGTGAACCTGACTCAGCGGAACCCTGACCCTCTCTTATTACCCCAGCCCTGTGTAGCCCATTGATTGTGGGTGTAATGGGGATAAGATCAATAAACCAGGAGAAAAAGCACCTAACAGGCTCTCCTCAGATCAGCGCCATGTAAATAAACTTGTTATTCGGCCCATCCCTGTTCGCTCAAATGACACAAAGGCCCAGCGCTCAGTTGCCGAATGGGCCTCTGTGGAGAATAAGGCCAGCCGGCTGCCATCTGAGACCCATGCCGGCTTATGCATTATACAGCAAGCTAGTACTGCAGGGGAGGCATTGATTCCTGTCTGTTACATTATTTCATTTGGTCGCTGTCTTGTTTTTCTTAATTCCGTGAAACACTGGACGATGGTTGGGCACTCTGCATGGGGATGATGTGGGTTTGGAGGGTGTGGGTGGAGCAGTATATGTGGTCATCGCACTGGCACACAGCTCAGTGTTTAAAAGCCCAAACCTGTTGGCTGTGTTCTGATATCTTTAAAGGGAGGGAGTTCTAAAATCTCTCTCTGCAGGTGATTTCATACCCCTCACAGCCTTCTGTTTCTTCTCTAATGGCCGTTTCTATCATGCTCTGGTGGGCAGGGCCTGCAGCAGGCTGGTCACATGGACAACAGACACTTCTTTCAGGGGGGGAAACATGAGAAGAGTACAGAGACCACACATGCAGGGGACTGTGCAAGAAAACCATAAGCCGTCCACTGTATGTGTGACAGCCACACATCAAGACAATTGAACTTTGTCCTTTCTTTGATCGACAAAATCGTTTGGCGGTTGACTCAAATTGGTTTCATTTGAAAAACAGATGAAGGCATTCTTTTCTCTTACAACCCAGAAACACGGGCCTTAAAATGATATGTGGAGAAATTGATCGAGTGGAACTGCCGTGTTGTTGTGGAAAGCAGACCACTCAACACCTGAGACCCATCGTGTTGCTAGGCACTGGCCACTTCAGTATCCCTGAATTGTCTCTGTGATGAAAGGGGATATGCTGAAGTATCTAAGCAGACACAAGGATGCACCTGAGAAAGCGTGGAAACACTCACTTGGGAGCTTTGTTTATCACAACAGGGAAACGCTTGAACTCAAAACCCAAATGTTCAGCATCCGTCTAATGTAATCAGCAGTGGTTCTAATGTGTCGTGGGGGTGGGGGTGGGGGGGGTTAGTAAGTAGCCTTTTTCATTTAAGAGGGCGTGAGAGGAGTGCCAGAGACCTTTCATTGATTAGCGGAGTAAGGGGATAGAATAATCAGTCCTCTTCCAGCTCCCTCCCTTTCTTGCTTTTCCCTTGACAGCTGAACCAGTGAGACTCCTCTGATAAAAGAACCTGTCCTCAGTGCTGCTGCTGCACTGACCAGCGCCCCGGTAAAAAGCCCTACGGTGACTCGCTTCTTTCTCCCATTTGACAGTGTGATGTATGGGCCTCCTGGGATTTAAGTGAAAAAGTGAGTTGGACTTGTGAGATAAAGAACACATTTTGGCTTTTAGCACGGGATGCTGTGAGTGTACGCTAAGGTTTTTACAATGCTACACAGTTTTACCCAGTCTCTGTAATATCCAATCTCATCCAAATTGTCTGCTGACAGCTATCAATGCTGGTGAAATTTAAATAAAGACATTCTATCTGATTAGATTCAGTCAGGAGCTATACGCGTATTTTCCCATGCCTGGAGAGAACTGCCATTCAAGCACTTTTCCATCTGTCAGACAGAGAAAAGGCTGTCTCTCCACATAACCTTGCTAAGTGTTTATATGGAAAGGTTACCATGGAGACAGCAAATCATCAAAGGAGAGTATTCGACCAATATTTTCTCCCTCCTGTAAATTACAGCTGTTATGAGGGATAACACACATTCTCTGACACACACACACTCACAAATTTTAGATTCAAGGCCAGTTGTGATGCCTATGATACAGGGTATTAAATTGAGTGACACACCACTCAGTAAATCACCAAAGCATCATTTCTGTTCCCTCTATCAATCAGCACCAACAACCTCATTATTAGAGAGTTCTTTCCATTTCAGACCCGACATTAAGAATTAACCATGGGGTTAGGGATGAGGAGAAACTTAACAAGTGGCTTTAGAAACGCATTGCTTTTTCCCAAGCATTCTATTCTTAAGATGTCCTAGACCTGTCAGTCGCAGGCTACTTTGCATCTACACACTGTGGGATTTCACCCGCTCGTACACACTGGGGCTTGGACCGATCCGAGCGTCTCATGGGTATTGGTTGTTTCCTGTGTGACTCAGAAGCGGAGGGGTCATACTTAGACAATGGCGTGACCCTCTCCCAGCGCACGGCCTGGTATTGGGTATTGAGCCGTTACCAGGAGACGGGGAAGAATGCTGAGCCGTGACTCATCTCAAAGCAGGAAGGGAGACCAAGGTGCCCCTCAACACGGGGAGCCGACCTTCCACTGGCAAGGGAGAATAATTATCACAGCTTTAATTAACCGCATTAAAGCGTGTGTGTGGGTGTGTGTTTGTGTGTGTGCCTGGGTCTATTGGTGTCTGTTCTTAGCGTGTGACCGTCAATTATAGAAAATGGACTGTGATCTATGCATTGATGAATGTACATTGTAGAGCAGGGACATTCATTCTATTTCCAATGTGTTGCAGATCCTCAAGCTTACATTGATTTGAGTTTCTACCACCAGTTCCTTCCAATTGATCCTAACATTTATAATATGATGTTTGTGCATCACTACCCTATCATTAGCAGCACCTCTTATTAGAAAGTAAAAAAAATACTTAAATACTTCTTTTCAATCTATGTTCTTAAAGAATGAAAGAACTTTTAATTTTCACACAGGCTATGTGCTCTGACAAGCCCATGACCTCAGAAGAGTAGAGATGTGATGTTTGTCTGTCCAAATGTGGATGCCATGATGTGCATCAAGGTACAAATACTAGAAGTAAAAACAGACCATGAATCCCCTTTTGTCTGATTGAGGCACTTTGAAATTGACAGCCAGTTTATTGAGTGAATTTACAGTGTTCTCCTGTTCTAGTCAACAGATTGCAGACAACCACTACTTTGTAGAATATGTCACAGACCAGCGTGATCAGTCAATATAACATGACTTTAAATTGATATTTTAAACTACACGTATTACTATTAACGTTTCTTTTGCTTTCACAAAACATACAAAACCACACTTGTTGCACTGGAAACCTTCACATTACATGGATATACAAACATTTGAAACTATCAACGCAGAGTTGATTGTTCTGTGACTAAAAGGAAGAAACGGCGAAAAATCAAGGGTGAAAGGCTTCTTTCGTGTCTGAAGTTCTATGGAACAGAAACTAGTATAACATAAAGATGGCTGAGAGTATTGGGAAATCAGTCTGGCTGGGTACTTATTTTTTAGATGTAGACTTGGGACTGTATTTATTACATCTCACATTTGAATGTTTCAAAATTAGGAAAGCAGAGCTAGTTTCAATGAGACCATGCTTCCCTAAAAGGAAAAGTCCTCTTGCTGAATAGAGCTAATTAACACTTAACAAATTACAACTCCCTCAAGAAATTAAAGATTTTGATGACTGCCTGCTAAAGCAAATATGCAAAGGAAGAAGTTGTGAAGTAGTGCTGCACAGGACGGCACTGAAAACATTGCTACCTAGAGAGCAGCCAACTGGTTTTATGACTATCCACTTCAAATCTCAATAAGTGGGAAGAAAACTATACAGTAGTAGTACTGTTTTCTGTAATTACTTTTGTGACTTTGTACTGCATGCACATATGTGAAACAAACACTAAATGTAGTAGAAAGAACTATCGCCTAAATGTTTTTGGCAAGCAAAAAAAAAAACGTTGTTCCCTACAGTAACAGTAAGCAGAGGACTGCCCCAGGTGGAAAAAGGGGCATGTGTACTGTGAATAGGTCATTGCTGTGATCATTTAAAAAAAGTATTTCAGAAAAGTTTCTATTTGAAAAACACATTTTCACAAAATACCATGAAAAACAGCTGCTATGCCACTTAATGTAGAAAATATACTGTTTGTAGCAAGAGACTGATTAAAAAGAACCCCTTCTCAAATGGAAGAAAAACCATGTCAACATTTTGGCTTTACTGACTCACCAGTCCAAGAGAGAGAGATAGAGAGAGAGAGAGAGAGAGAGAGAGAGAGAGAGAGAGAGAGAGAGAGAGAGAGAGAGAGAGAGAGAGAGAGAGAGAGAGAGAGAGAGAGAGAGAGAGAGAGAGAGAGAAGAGAGAGAGAGACAGAAAGAGTGAGAATTGTAGGAATGATGTTCCTAGCAAACCTAATGGGCTTTTAATGTGCTCCGAGTCCGGGTCAGTAGGATCAATAAGCTCACGTGCGAAGGAAAAGAGGTTCAAAGTCTGATAGTGAGTCTGGATCTACATGGTTGTGTGGTCCTGAGGCGTAACTAGAGGGCCTAAGGCGAGGGGGGAGGAGAGAAAGAGAGAACAGACAGAGAGAGTCGGGCACCGAGGACGACGAGAAGTCTGGCTCTTTCAGATGGCAAAGTCCCCCTGGCAGGCAGGACTGAAGGCGGAGCTGCGGAGGACATCCAGGCAGTTGACCAGGATGAGGGTGCCTGTCAGGTGCTTCCAACGCTTGGTGATGGGGTTCTTCATCTTGTCCAGGCCCAGGTGCAGCTCCTGGATCACATCCCGGTAGCTGTCCCCGATCCGGGCGGCCCAGGTCAACAGGAAGTCATAGGCTGGCTTCCACATTGACTGGCAAGGCCACAAACAGACAGGAACATGCACATACATTAGAAACCAGTGAAACACTAGTTCAACAATAGGACACAGCCTGATACAAAAATAAATAAAAACAAAACAAATCACAACAGGGTGACTGATGACTGCGGTCGAGCCAGGAAGGTAAGGGGGTCAGAGGCTCACCTCACTGTCCAACTGTCCGTTCTTGTCCCTGTGCGGCGCCTCGTATGCCTCCATCTGCTGCTTGGACACCCTGGCCAGCTTCTCAGCCAGTTCCCTCCAGCGCGTGGCCACCTCCACCGCTGTGGTCAGCAGGATTAGGTCCATGGTCAGCCTGGCCACCAAGCCCTGGCAGTCCATCTTTAACAAGGCCTAACAGGAGCAAAGAGACACACATGCCACCTTGAATCCAATGTTATGGATGGTACCCTTTCCTCAAGAGCCAGCTAACCGAAATCTCTTCCCGTGTTTTAGAGAGGAGAATTAGACTAATGGAACTGACATTTGAAGAATGGTGTAATTGAAATAAATACAGAATGCCCACATGCTGTAAACGCACGCAGACACACTTCCAGACTAGTGGACAAGTAGGTGTGCATACTGAAACATGTCATCAAAGCTTAGGAGGATCCTTCACCATCTCCAGGAGAGATCAGGGAAAGAGAGACAGCCGCTGCCTGGTCTCACCTAACACACAGGCAGGCATGTGCGGAATGAGAATAAACCTTGGAAGCCCAAGAAAATAAGCGGTAATCTCCTGCCTGGGCAAAAAAACACAACAGGAGAACAGAGACGTGAGGTTCAGTCTTTCCCTTCATCAGAATCACAGGAGGTGGCGAGCCAATTGACTGTGCTCAGCACAGAACACTATCCAATACCGAAGATAAAGAGACAGTAGAGAAGGACAATTCACACAGGTCAACTGTTTCTGATCTCAGGAATGCTGACCAGTCTATAAAAGAATGGATTCTTCTTAATAAGGCACGGCTGCCAAATCCTTCCTATCTTTATGTAGATTCGGTCGGTGGTAATCATGTCCCTTTGTTGGCAAACCATATGGGACACATACCAGCAGGCTGTCTGTCAGTCAGACTGGGGAGCAGACCAGCCTCAAAGCATTCCAAAGTTGTTCGAGTGGCCAGAGCCACCTGCTGGGAATGTGACTGTATTTTAATGAGCTCCGAGTGCTGAATCAGGTCTCACTTTTCCCTCATAATTATCTAAGATAGAGCTGCCCACTCCACTGCCCATCTGCCCCCGGCTGGCTCCCACCCATCTGCTGACAATGACAACCGACTCAACTTAGAGGGCCCCCACCGCCGGCCCCTCCCCTTCACCCCCCCCCCCCACTCCCCTCGGTCAAGCCAGTCAGGCTTAGGCTCAGGCACAATATGCAGTATGATTTGCTTTCCCATGCTGGGTCATTGCCATATAAGTCTCCTCAGCTACATACAGAATGTGCTGCATCCACTTTTCACTGCTCACTGTCCCACGCTACCATTACCATCTAGGACTACAATACATATAGAAATGTTTTTTTTAAAAGGTAGCCAAAGCGAAAATATAACTTTTTCAACAATCTTTTTACATACTTGAGTGAGTGAGTGATCCAATTTCATTTTCAAGCAGTGGTCAATACAACGGCTTCAATACAACATTCAGGTCAGCCATGACTATCTCCACCCCATGAAAGAGCCAAGCTATTTACAGAACACTTCTCCACACCAGATCTTTGGATTGTCAAGCTTCAATCACCCTGAGGAGTGAGTGGTATGAATACTGATGTAGACTGGAAGGCTGTGAGGGACACCTCACCGAAGAAGACATAGTTTCTCCCGACTCTCCTCCATCTCTCTGACATTCTCCTTACACTGTCTGGGGACTGGGGGGTGGGTTGACAGCCCTGACTACTGACTGACAGATTAAATGGACACTGGGCCTCTGGGCTCCTGAAATGGTTTTCTGTCTGACAGTACAAATGAGCCTGCACCTTGCCTCGCATTTCGAATCACTTGTCCTGAAAACGGGCGGGGAAGGGAGAGAAGAAGGGGAAAACCGACAGACAGAGAGGTGGTGAGGAGAGAACACCCTTAACAAGGAATCAGCCTACTCATTAAAGTCACTGAGGTTTTTATAAGAGAGACAAAAACTCACTGCCTCAGCAGTTCGCGGTGTGTAGCAGTCTGTCGTCGGAGAGGGGTAAAGACCTGGGATTTGACCTAGGGATTATTGTGAGCAAGTACGGTAAAAGGCTGGAGCCTGAGACAATGTTTGTTCTCTGAATACGTTAGCCTATATGTTATGAAGCTTTCAGATATGCTGAATGTCCTTCATTTTGCTCTGGTTTTAACCAATTTTTCAAAGTGTTCCTGTACTCCTAGCTAAGAAACCATATGGGCTACTTCCATAAACAGAATATATTTATGTTCATTGGTGTTTCCATTTTTCTCTTCTTAGCCTCTGGCTCATTCCCTTTGACAAGTACTGCGGGAGCTAGCAGGGTAACATGATCTATCAACTAGAAATGTATTGTGGTGTGCTGTGCATTTCCACCCCCAAGCCACCCCCTCTCCAAAACCCACCTTGGTCGGAAAAATATCTCCTCACATTTCACATGAGAACCTGTCAGACACCGACAGACCCGTTACCTTGTGCCTCCATGGCTAACAGCTGAGCTACAGAGATGACTATTGGCCACCTCTCTGTCTATTATCTTGTGAATTAAATCTTTGTTAGGAAATCTAGACGACTTAGCCTAAAATGCTACACTCGGAATGTCTCATTCTGTAACAATGATATAATATCTGCTATTTTAGGGAAAGAATTAACTAATCCACACATGACTAAATCATAGTTCATCTGTCAAACAATGCACACTGAACAGTAAGCCTCTTAGGTCTAGAATTAAATATTTCATAAAGATTACTCAGTCTAAAGGTGAAATTGCCTTGTGTGTGTGTTTAAGTTCGAGTCTCAAGCTTATTGCACTTACTATAAAAAATGTGGATGGACAAAAGAGAAAATATACTATATTGAAGCTTCAGTAAAAACAGCATTAAAGATCTAATGACTGTAATGAACCACAACCTAAGTCCAACCCCATATCAGGGACTGAAGCATTCTCTAACACATTCCCATCACTCAATACTATAAACTGCTAAAACAAGGTGAGTAATCGGGACCAATATGGATCCATTTAATCTCAGCCACTATAAATACAGTATCCAGTGTATCTCAGTTATGAGAGAATTTGCAAGCTTTCCCTTTTCACCGGGAGTCTAACACAGGTAGCCAGAGTGAAAAGATAACATGGACGTTTGTCAAGTGGGCACAAACCGCAAAATCTTGTGTACACCATAAACAATTAGTCTCAATGCTATACATAATCTTGTTGCCATGCATATATTGTATGTACATTATTCATCTTAATTTACAATAACAAAAGACCCAAAAGTTTCTTTTCAGTTGTGCAAAGCAGAACTTAGCAGAGGCTTCTAAAGTTGCAGTGTTCAGTCACTGTTGTGAAGCCACTCTAGTATGGCTGAAACAGCACTTACAGACAGCCTCTTTTCTTTCCCTAGTCGCTGCCATAAATCAGGGTGGGGCTGCACTGCAAAAGTCATCAATTTCAAATCTTGATAGTCCTAATGGCCATACAAGTATATCCATACAAGAAATAAAGGTCAGAACCACCATTGCTTTAACTGCTATGTATCGCTGGTTCTAAGAAACATTTTCAAATATCTTCTAAAAACAAATGTAGACTCCTGTACATTATTAATATATACTTTTAAACAGAAGTATTGTTTAGTCTGTAACAACACCTAATTCAGGGATATGTCCATGGACTTCTAAAATATAACAGAATAAGAGGTACACTGTACATTATCAAAACAACAACAGCCTCACAGCAGAAACTGTATTCTACTATAATTCTGATTCATACACTGTCAAGGGACTCTCCTTCAAATACAACCCCCCTGAGGCATAAGGCAATATGTTTACTACACATACATACACATCAGCAGACCAACACATTCTAATCCCATCACACTGCTTCATTGCCTTCGACAGAATGAGAACGCATTATAGTAACATCTGAACGTGTCATACTCCAATGCCAATGATATATACTGTAGGAATGAAGCACTCACAAAACTATGAGCACAAACACCCCCGCCCCACACACACGCACACACACACACACACACACTCTTACCGCCATGAGTTCTCTCTGGAAGGACTTTCTCTCCTTGTTCTCCATGCTGTTGCACTCCTCTTTGAGCTTCTCCAGAACTGACGCCACCCTTTCGGGCTCATTGTCCAATTCAGTCCGACAAAAATAAGCCAAGGGAAGGTTACTGTATCCAAGAGCATCTGCAAAGGCTCTCCAGTTCCCCACGTTCTCCATTAGTATCGTCCTCACAGAGGCGTAAATGTAAGTGAGGAACTTACATGGTTTCAAGATCTGCTCCAGCAGCATGGTTGTCGTGAGATCCGGCCCACAGAAATAGATAGGCTTGACTTTCCCTAAAACCAGAACATTCTTTGCATGAACAAGGCCTGTCTTCCCCTGATAATATCCTATATACCACTCTTTGGTCCACAGTTGTCCTCGGAGCTTAATTTTCTCCTCACTCAGCAAAGCGATTATGTCTCCCTTCTTGTATTCCAACAGATACTGACTCTTAGTTTGCCTGATCACTGTTTTCAGCAACTTCCCAAATTTAAGACTGGTGATACGTCGTTCCTGAAACTGGGGGTATTTTGTAGTGATGGCCAGAGGAGAGAGAACGATCTTACCCACCTCTTTCTTTTTCAGGAACCTTCTCTGGCCAGTTATCCGTGCTCCATTCTTTGGAGGAGGTTGTGGCGTTTGCACACAGAACTGGGCCAGGATGCAGTCCAAAACATCCTTGACTTGGACTCGCAGGGTGAAGTCTGAGATGTCATCGGGGTTGTGCGTGGTGATCGTGTACAGGAGTCGGCTGACCTTCCCTAGCTTGACCTGGAAGCCTCGGACAATCCTGGATGACTCATTTGCCTTTACCTCGTAATTTGACATGTTGGAGTATAATCCTATCCGGAGGTCCTGCGGATAGCCTAGGACAAACCGATGCTTCCCCCATAACTGGAGGGCCACTGGAGGGGTAGAATTGGCCTGCCGACCCACCTCATTTACCAATAGAGATTTAGGTGCACAGTCATGACCAAATATGGCCACCACAGTCTTAAAAGAGGGATGGATGTATTTGGGCCCATAGACGCCCAGTGTGATTTTCTTTTGAACGTGGTCCCATACTGTTGTATTGACGCTAAGTAGATGGGCCTGCACTACAACTGCCACATACATACATGGTTCTAGGTTATCAAGCTGTACCTGCACTGTGTCCTTGTATATGTAAGCATGAGGGATGGGAGCGTAGGGGCCTTCCTTACAGTCGCTCCTGACACAGAGGATTTCGGCTATCTGGCTGCTATCGCTCTTCACCACCACCGACACATTCATCTCCAGGGTGATGAAGGACTTGATCTCCATGTTACTCAGCTTGATCTCCACCAAGGGGCTCACGGTGGAGCACCGGTCGTTGTTGAGCTCCAGTGGAGGATCCAGCAGGGCCTTCATAGAGATCTGCTGGGTGTCTTCAGCAGCCACATGGCCTTCAGGAACATGGATACTGATGTGGGTGTCTGGAAGCTGAACAGTCCCACCGCTGCTGTCTAGCCTGCACACAATGTTGGTCTCTACGGGTTGTGTCTGACCCCAACCAGGACTTTGACCCAGGGAATCAAGGTCATGACAAGATCTGGCCAACTTGCGATGGTTTAACCACGCAGTCCTGAAATCCTCCCTGCTCTTAAACTGCTCCGGAGATGGAGCTTTGAGCCCAGTAAACAGCCCAGAGGAAGGCACAGGAGGATTGGATTGTGCCTGTAGGGTGGATAGCTCTGATAAACTGTAGGACCGTTTGCTCCTGAAGAACGGGTTGTCCCTGTGAAGTGTCTGGAGGAACTCGGGGTTTGGGCTGGTGGGGGTCATGTCAAAGATGTTGCAGCTGCTGTAACCATTAGTCATAATGGAACTGGAGGGGGAGAGGGGGGTAGAGGGGGACACCGGTGTGTCAAAAAGAAGCAGGTCTGTTGAGTTCCTCATCCCCCTCTCATTACAGTTCTGGTCTAGTGTGCTATGTCGAGAACCATTGACGAAGGGGTTGGTGGAAGTATGGATGGAGAAGGGGTTGCTATTACAAGGCAGAATAGGTTTCAGGGTAAACCCCGACCACTCACCCTGAAAGTCCAACTCCTTTGCGCCTTCGTCATTGCACTCCCCAAGATTGTCTATCATGCCGCTGTCACTAAGTGAAGAGTTCCTGCAGCTGATTGGCTGAACGTAGGCCGACGGAATGTAGCCCATCTCTGTGTTGTTGTGGGCGTACCACCATTCACCCCCTGACGTGTCCAGTACATACAGACGATCGCCTTTGGAAAACTTCAAAGTGGTAAAGCTCGATGGGCAGTAATCCTTTATGGCAACTACCTCCCGGGCTGTTTCAAAGGAGGCTGAGGTGTCAAGCCTCAAGGCACTGGGAGAAGGCACTGGAAAGTCAGAGAAAAGTCAAAACAACAATCAGAAATGTCTTTCTTTAACAAATGATTGAATCTTACAAAGCAATAAGAAAATATTTTGAGGTTTGGATGAAGAAACCATGACTTCATGGAACGCTGACCTTTAACATCTGTGAGACTGGCCTCTGAGATGGTCTCACCAAGGTCAATTAACGTGCCCTCTGACTTGCAACGAGGGAGAACATGGTTGGTGCTGGTCACTCTAATACGATGGGCAGCCATACCGGTGCTTTTCCGCAGTCATACTAATCTTCCATTCCTCCAGATGTGAAATGTATTGGTGACGTTCAGTGTCATCTAGGCATGAAACCAAAAGAAAAATTATTGCAAGTGACTGATGTATTCCAGTCATTGTTGCAGTCTTCCAAATCTCCCTAGATTGTCATGTTTGATTTGGAGAACACAGCTTGTTACAACAATGTAAGATTTTATGCTGGAAACAGTATGGCTTGAGGCAGGAAATCTACACATCTGACAAATCCCAGTCATGTAAGGCGTGCTTCAACTCAGGTCACCCTGACCTGTGAGAGCAGAGAAGTCTAAAATAGTAACATCAACAGAATGATTATCACAAATACTAAACATAATTACATTGCAGTACTTTAAGTACTTTTCAGTAAGCTCTTTGCTTTTTTATTTTACATTTATTTTACAGAGGTTAATCAAAATCCTATTCTTGCATTACATTATGCTATAACAGCCTACCAAGAGGCAAAAAGCCTCCATTAGGAATGTGGATTTGTATTATAATAAACTGGAGGACAGAACCAAACAAAGGAACGATGACAGCAGCAAATAAACAATCATGAATATTAAGGGAATATCTTCAGTCAGGACGGAAGACAAATAAGTGCACTTGAAAGCTATATGTCTTGGTGAGAGACAGGGACGTATCCAGACAGGACCCTGACAATCCACTCAGTCCTATGGAGATTTGTGACTCTTTTACAACAAGGTTCTCTCTTCTAAGCCAGTGGGGCTCAGGGGACAATCTCATGTGGATGGATGGGATGATCAATAAAACCAAAGTGACATAAAGACCGGCTTGTCTTTTGATATAATGTCAAGGCTGCGATCTGAACAGCAGAAGCTACATGAGGTATTACAAAAAAACAGCCTTGAGGTACATGCCTAGAGAACCTGTATGGGGAACTGCAAGCCAATGTTCCCTGTCACGATTTCTGCCAATTGGAAAGTTTAATTTAAATTCAAATTGCCATTCTGCTCATTTAAATCCTGCTCACAAAGTGGAAGGTTTTCTTTGCTTTCAACTCCTACACACAGGATAGTGAATCGAGACCTTTAATTAGCATGGCAGAAGTTTGCTCTAATCCTGGGTCAAATGTTACAACTGTAATAACCTGTTACAACAGACTCTTCAGGGAAGATGGATTCGCACTAAAGCTTCATAACAAACACAGTTAAGTAGAAGAAGAGCAAGGCAAATGTGTGTGTCTGTGTGTGTGTGTGTGTTAGATATACGGCAGCCATCTCTACGTCATTAGCCCTCTGTCAAATGATGGCCACATTATTTACCTCTTATTTGCCTCTTCTTCCTCTTCTCCTATTCAACACACCCTTGGTAGAAGGGATAGTTGAAATCTGAAGACGGCCTTTCAGAAACACATAACACAGATTACTAAATAAATTTCATCCAATGACATGGCACTATAATTAAGTTACGTTCCCCTTCCACTAATGACTCGATATGGTCCAGTCTGACACTTTGCTCTAAACAGCTTAATTTAGAGAGCTCAGTCACTGTAGTGTAAGAAGGGAGTGGTGCTCTCTCTGGAGAAAATTATATAAATGAATTCTTCTACACCTCAGCAAATGTATTTCCTTGTATGAGAGTACTCGTTCTTTTCCCAGGGATTAGAAAGGCTCAGGTTGTGCTGAGTCCCCCATTAATTATGAAATGGAACGAAGCAACTTTTCATGGAAATTGAAAGCTGATGACGTGGTCATTTTTAGGCTTAGCTCTTCCTAGTGTTTTGCCAAAACCACAGAATGGAGAAACCTCCATAGTTGTTCTGCAGGTACTTTAATGGTTATAATTGGAGTTGCATTGTTTCTTCAACTGTATTTTCTTCTGTGACCTCTTGTACATGGATCCTGAATGGATGTTGCTTGCTCATTGCTGCAGTGTGTATGCGATGTGTGTGTGTGTGTGTGTGTGTGAGAGAGAGAGAGAAATACAGAGGGAGGAAGAGAGAATGAGAGAGAGTTCTCAGTAGGTGAGCAATCACACACTCTCTGTGCCTCATATCCTTCTATCATTGACTGGGTCTACATAGGGCAAATCCCATCAATATCACAGTGAAGGCTGGCAGCACTAGGGATCAAAAGGGGCTGCCCTGTGACTTAACCGCCATAAAGGAGACTGGCACATGATAACTAAACGGCTTCTATATTGGTTATGGAGAGGTTGTTAATAGGAAGGTTTGACACTCCTTGCAGAGCACAGAAGCACACAGCTCTCACACAAATACTCCACAGCAGAATGCATCTGTACAGCAGAGATGAACAGGAAATGCTTCCTTGATGAGGAACAGACTCGTCCCCTACCATACTTCTCATATTCCTCCAACTGAGGAAAATCCTTGCCGGCAGGAAATGAAATGAATTCTTTGTTGCACAGCAATAAAGCTAAGACCGATGACCGTCCATTCGAAAATTGAGATAGAATGACATTCCATTTCTAACCAGGTAACCTTTTGTTAGAATTGTTTGGTGGTACTGTCATTCAGTGGTTTGAATGAAGCTGAGCTTTGGGAGAATTGAGTGGAGCCTAATGTGTGGGCCATGTGGGTGACTTGTTCTCCAGTACCTTATGAGCCAATGTGAATAAGGTCAGCTGATAAGCCTAAAATCCCTTCACTACAGAGTGCCTTGTGTCCCCAGGCAGGTTCCACTAAGTCCCCACAGCCCTTATCACCTATCTAAACTGCCTTCAGGGAGTAGATGCAGGCAATAAACAAACACTCACACACTGATGAGTTTACTGCACACTGGAGTATTTCCCACTTCCACCATGCAGGCCTGAATCATGTCAATTCTGTCCATTTAGTGTGTCTGAAGTTAGGTACTTGTGGTGAACATATATTTTAAAACCATATTCACGTTAAATAGTACCCATACGACATGCATTAATTAGTCATAAATACCGTATTGCCAAAAATGATACTGTTGAAGTGAAGCAAGGTTCCCATTCCAAGAATAAAATTGGGAGATTGACAAAAAGAGTCGATTGACTGGATTCATACAATATTTAGTGCGCCAGCAGCAATATACCATCACTGCATCGGTTAAAGCTACACTAAGATGCACATGGTGACAATAGCAACGGCGTGTGTGACAAGAAAATTACTATTTGCAGATATTGTACAATAGGACGTAAAAGAGCATTTAAAGTGAAAAGTAGAAATCCTACGAAGATATCTTAAGCCTATTTATTTGTAGCTTAACTCCAAACTAATTTAGTTTTTGTGGTTTCATTATTTCGGAATCACAACTTACCTGATGAGGTTTCAGGGAACTGCATCAAATTGTATCCATTATCTGCTACCCACTTTAACTTCGTAGGCAGCTGCTCCTTCACTTCTCGCTCTCTCACTATCTCTCTTCTGAGTGTTCGCAACTGCTAGTATTGTTGGAGACTCCACTCCATAGCTTGGAACATGGTGATGTCATCACAGGTAGGAGGAGACTCGGGGCAGAGGAAACTAAGGAGCCTATTAGCCCTCTATAATTAACGAATAAACAATGTGTTAAATTACTCTCGTATTCGACACTTATTTCCATTATTCAAAAGACGGTCTCTTTTTTTTAAACAGCGTGTATTTCTCCTGTTAAATATTCACTAGAGTTGCCATCGTGCTTGACAGGCACATTTTATGTGCCTTTTGTTTTACCAATCAGAGCGGACATTTACTTAAAAGGAAGAGGTGACTTGGTATAAGGCAGTTGCTACCTAACTTCAGCACAGTGGAATGTGGAATGTAAAGTGTACCGACACGGGGAGCGCATTCATTACCTTATCGGGCACTTTGTTCGAAAGAGAAGCTCAAGTGTTTGTGCATTAGTCTGTTTAAACCTTTGCACTTGATTTGTCTTCCTCTGTTGTCTTCTGTTAACAGATGTCCACTCGCATGTATTTTATGACACCATGAAAGAAGGACATCAGCCTAGGCGCGTCCACATTGTAACCATAGGGACTGATGAGACAGGCTTGAAGACTGAGAGAGAGACGTGTACAAGGATGCAATTGCTTGAAATGTAAGATGAAAGCATCCTGGGGGGAAAAAACGACTGTTAGCTCCCTGTCTACAAAAAAAAGATACAACTTCTGAGAAAGAAGTTAATGATGATCTAAGATAATCTGAACACTGGCTTTGTGAGTAATTATTGACCGTCCTTCAGAGCATGGAAATATGAGTTGATTTATTTTGACTTCTC
Source organism: Osmerus eperlanus (assembly GCF_963692335.1). Lineage (NCBI taxonomy): Eukaryota > Metazoa > Chordata > Actinopteri > Osmeriformes > Osmeridae > Osmerus > Osmerus eperlanus. The sequence goes on from NC_085038.1 coordinate 5,834,230, forward strand.
TCACGGTGCTATTTCATGTTAAGATGATTAGCCCTGAGAGGAATATTTCGTAAATATGTTCTACATATGTACATTGTTATTCACCATATAAGTCAAGATAATGGTATGGTTCAGCTCTGGGAGCTTTTACCCGTTGTTTCATATGGATATGACACCTTGCCCATTTGTCATCACCATGGCAAACATACTCAATCATGGTTCTTTGGGAGAAAAGACTGAAATAAGGCCCCCTCAAGTGCTGTAGACAGCCTTTCCTCTCACGTTTGGCATAAACAGCCATCCCCTGTCACAAAGAGGAACATTGTGCAGAGGTAAATTTGTTTTAGCACAACAACAATAGCTACCAAGCTCCTCCATAGTGTGGATCATTAGGAGGGGGGTTTGTTTTGATGGGACTCTTCATTCAGCATCATGGAAACAGTATATTTCAAAGCGTCTTTCCCCTCACTGCCTTTCAGGACGATACCTTAAATTCTTGGTGTGAATATTGAGCATGAGAAATAATTGATAGTTTACCATCCAACTGGTTTAAAATAGATGGCTCATACACTCACCATTATTCAGGATCTTCACAACCAGAGCACTTTCACTACATATACAGAACAGCTCATCTATTTTTATGCAACACTGTCAAATAAAGTTAGGTGTATCATGAATAAATAATTTCCATAAACATGTTGCACTGCCTCCGGTGTGAAGCTTAATGAGATTAAATGGACAGATGGGTAAGAAAAGAGGCACACTATCATGGGAAAATATGATGCTGTACTATGAGATAATCTCCTTCACAGTGAGCCTCTCTTTGTGTCAGTATTGCACAGTGCAGTCACAGTGTAAAGCAAATCCTGGAATTAATTACATTCCCTCAAGTATCTAAGAGCACTGTCTCACATTTATCACATATGGGCCTATTATATTTCTTATGTTTATATCTCATATTAGATCCCCTCATTACTTGCAAGTTGTATAAAGCCTCAAATATTTTAAATGGGAATGTATTCAATATTGAAATTCCACTATGAAGTCTTTCAAGAGATACTTCAGCAAAGTGGGTTGATAGTGCCTGGTGACAGATGCCTCCCTTGCAACGAGTTTTAATTGGAAATGCTATGGTGCCCCACCTCCTCTCAGCAGCTGTTACCTGTCTGGAACAAGCAACACAGAGACAATGGCCCAAAACATCAGAGACTTCAAAGAGGTGAAGAAAACCTAGGTGGATAATATTTTTTTGTTTTACTGTTCTCGTGATAGATACATACCCCACTGAAACATAGTCAGGAGGACCCAGGCGTAGACAAAATGTGGACAGGTTGATGATCTCCTTCTGCCTTGAAGACAAGGCTGCTTTCTGGGTTGATCACTTACTGTATACAGTACAAGCCAAACAGATCCATAGGTCTTAATCCATCTCACCATGCTGTCTTCGAAAGCAAGCTGAGAGAAGCTATAAGACATTGGAGGGGCTACTTTACCCAGAACTCAGATGTAGGATTGATTCGGTTGTACTTGCTCAGACATCAGAGGATTTAGTACCCCGTGTCCATGACAACTCATGCTGGTCAGTTTAATCATTCGTGGATTAAAAAGGTCAAATAAACAAAGAATGATGGGGGTACTAAGCTCCAAATCACACCCCAGACCTGCAAAACTACCTCTCAGACAGAAGGGTTGGAGTTAAACCATCGCAGGAACAAACAGCCATTCAAAGGGTACAGTCTGAGAAATCAGTATGCAGAGAAATGTAGTACATTTTCAGTTGACCCTAAAGAACAATCCTTATGTTGTGCTGTCTTGTAGCATTTCTAAAGCGCAAGTAGACAAATGTACATCTTCACTCTTTGTTGGTAAGAAAACAGCAACACTGCATGCGAAAATTACGAATGTCCATGCTGCTGCTGTTCCAAGGCAGATACTCTCAGCCAGTAGTGAGTAATGTGTTATCTTAGTCAGAGGTCAGCTGGACAGATACTCCTTTGTGTCTGTGCAAAGCTCAGGTTTCACCAGGACAGAGAAACACAGAGAGAGAGAGAGAGAGAGAGAGAGAGAGAGAGAGAGAGAGAGAGAGAGAGAGGAAGAGAAAGTGGGATGGATATACCTACAATATCAAGGAGATCAAAACAAACCACACAACAACAGGATGGATTAGAACTAAGTAAACAACTAGAGAGCCCTATCCATCTCCCTGTCTCTCTCCCTGCCCTTGTGTGTGTAAGTTGTGTGTGTGTTTACCATCTGAGTGTGTGTAAGTGCGGGGGGAGGGGGCAGTACATGTGCGGTACTTGTCCAAATGTATTTTTGTCAGTGGTCTTTTGTTGCTGTGAGGACATTTCCAGTACATCCCTGTACACTTCCATGTAATCATCGTGACAGTCATAAAAGCAGTTCCGTGTCATTCCCCTGCTTGTGCCAGAGGTTAATTCTAATTTGTCTGGGGCTCGGCTCAGTCTGGCTGCCATCAAGAATTATCACCTCTAATTGATGAAGTTGGCAAGATACAAATGATTGCTTTTGGACGTGGGACAAACAGGCTCAATTTAGTCCACGGAAGTCATCAAGACGCGGAAGTATCAAGGATTCACCCCCCCATGGACTCACAGTGAACTCTGGTTGCCTCTCACTCTTTCTCTGCACTTAGACATTGAAATAGCATTGGGGGAAAGGAGCTTTACCACAGCAGATCATTCTCAATCTAATAGGATGAGAGGATCTATGTAAACTAAGTGAAAATTAATTGAGTCTATAAAATAGTTAAATGGTAATTTCACTGGTCCAGATGTCCATTTAGCCGTATACGTATACTTAGCTTGGGACTCTGAAAACAAGATTTGTTTGCTAATTGATTAATGGCCCAATTAAGTCCCTTAATAAAATGCATTGTAATATGACAAGTCAAGTTAGCTTTACCTATTCATTACAATGAAGATTGATACCTGGTATGACCAAGGGGGAAATGGAGATGGAAATGTGTTAGCCTTACTCCACCTCAATTCCTCTGACTGTGGGCATCATTGCATACAGTATTCCACTTTATCTCAAGTTTTGCATGCAAAGAAGTCCTACTCCTTTTTCTAATTGACGTGAAGTGTAGACCAAGTCAGATTATTTGCACATAATTTGCAAAAGTGATGTAAAAGGTATTGTATTTAAGCATGGGTGTCTAATGTTAACATGGCATTGATATATTTTAATGTGCCAATACTCACAAATGCTGATTCAGCCAGTGTGTTTGAATATTCAGCTCAGCTCAGCTCTGGTGAAACGCTTTGTTGATTGGAAATACGCTCACAATAATGCTGTGGCAGCATGACAAATTTCACCGAGAAACAGTATAGTTGATGTGTGAGGTAACCGTTAAAGTTTTTTAAGAAAAGTAGCTGTATTCAAATTTCTTTCACAACCTTTCAAAGAAGATTATACTCAAAATAATCAAGTCTTAACCATGACTCAACAGAATTCCTCATCAAAATGTGTACAAGAGTGTCAAAATAATTTGAAGTTGAAGAAAATCTTTTGAATACATTTATATGTGTTAGGTCTTCCAATCTTACAACAGTTATTTCTCTGAGACAACAGAGCAATCGTTTGCTACTTAAATGATTGTTCACTGACAGTATGTACACACACTTGACATTCTAAGCCTCCTTGTGTCTTTATGGAGTGAGCATCAGTACAGTACAGATAATCTCCTTCATGGAGGATATAGGTCTGTAGGCCAGGGATGTCTGTCGGTCACCTGAGAATGTGTACACTCTGTGGGGGATGGAGAGCTCTGATCTGACAATCGTAAGCTGATCGTGGGTGGGGATTGTATCCCCTGGCCTATCCTGAGTGAGAGTTACCCTGAAAGAGGATTACCGGGGCGATGAGAGATGAGACGGCCACTTTGAAGCACACCACAAGACCACTTAGTAGCATGCATGTTTTACATGTTGGAGTAGCGGAAGCCTGAAATTCATGTTTATTGGAGATATTTAATCAGATTGTGACCGATTGTATGGTGTCAGACAATTTAAGACTGTGTAGTCACTGACTAGTGTAGATTGTTTGTTTAATGAATATTGATGTGGTTGTTTGTGTAGAATTCGGCAAGGGCCACTCCACATAGAGTAACCGTGATTGTATAGAGTAGGCCTATTGGATTAGGTCAGAGACAGATATAGGATCTCCTGATCCTTACTGTAACTATTAGACATGAGGAGGATGTCAAATAATCCAGGGTTGCCTTCACCCGCCTTGTTGATTGCTATCGTGTCACGTTTGACATGGCACGAACAACACATAGCCTGCCTGGAAGCAGCTTAGAATAGAGTTGACCCCTGTGCAGTTAAAAGTAATCATTCTCTGCACCAACTAGACAGGAAAACAGAATTTAAAAGGGTAAAATGTTTGGGGATGGTTTCTAAACAATAATAAATAATCACTCTGACTGACTCATGTCTTCTTCGGAAGTCTCTCAGTCATTTAAGTGTTAAGCTACTCCCATCTAGTGGTGAACACCCAGCATAATTTATCTGCTCTCAAAAATTTGATGTTTAGTACTGGAATAAATTGTGGTATATGAGGTATAATTATGGGGTTCAGCTGTTCCCAAATAGCTGTGGCCACTGCTATTCTTTCTGCTGTCACACCTATTTAATCTAACTGTATAAAACGAAAACATATAACTGATTAATGATATCATATTATAATAATATGTCATAAAATTGGAGGAAGCAGGATTGTAGAGTTGAATGATTCCAAACAATTCCGTACAATACTAGATGAAAGAAAAGTACAAATAAGGGGGATTTTTTATTTGCATAGCCCAGCGGTTTGCCTCCTGAGCCCATGCCAGGTGATGAGTCAGACCCTTGGCAAACCTTTGGAGCTCAGCTAGAGGTAATGGCCAATCACCATGACAACGGTAAAGCTGAAGGAGCCTGCATGATCTTTCAAAGTTACCGCTCTTTTGCGGGAAGATTGTCATGAAAACAAACAACACAGGGCAGAAGAATCTCTTATATATAAATCTTGGTATCTCATTATACTAGGATAAAGTAGTTATTTACCTTGGTAGATTTGCGTCTGTTGTTAGTCATCAGCACTTTAGTGTATTATTAGATTTATTGTAGTACATCCTGGTTATTATAATTATCTTGTGTACAAAGGGTCAGATCCTAATTAAATGGCTTCTGTACAGAACAATGTATCACATACCTCACTGCAAATGGAATGGAGTGGAAGACAGGCAAGCAGACAGACAGACAGACAGACAGACAGGCAGGCAGGCAGGGAGGCAGGGAGGCAGGGAGGCAGATAGGCAGGCAGATAGGCAGGCAGATAGGCAGGCAGATAGGCAGGCAGACAAGCAGGTAGACAGGCAGACAAGCAGACAGACAGGCAGACAAGAAGGCAGGCAGGCAGTTGATCTGACAACAATGAGTACACACATTTTCTTTAGACAGAGGCTGTGTTTCAGTCAACAATGGTTCACTGTTGTGATGGCATGAGAAGTTTATAGCAGAGGAGACAAAGAAACTTCTATCATGTCATAAATAGTACTTTCACTAAACATGGCAAACAGCTTCCTGACTGGAATGAAAATGTGACACCAGTGAGCAAGGGCTTGCAGGGGAGGATGAAGTGAGTCCAGCAACCATCCAGTGTTGAATTAAACTTCACTGTCTTTTTGAATGTTAATTTTTAATTTCACAATTGCAGCAAACTGTGTGCTTACTGTCGATGCATAACATAATGGTTCTATGGTTCACATAACATCTGACGGTAGTCTTCAACCAACAATGCTTCCATTACACCTTCAATTTAGTTTGCTTTCAGATCAACAACCATACATCCAGTAGGGCAGACAAGGTTCGAGCGACATTTGGCATGAGAGCGTTGGGCATCGGTAGCTGTGCCTGCTTGGTACTTCATGGGTGCATAGGGCACACGTCTGGCCAACTCCACCAGAGAAAAGAATCTCTTCATTGACATGCAGAACCATCCGTTTCCTCTAAAACAGAGCATTGTTACAAAGCAGTAGCCTGATTGAGAAAACAGGGGTGGGAATGGTAACGGCCATAATGGTCCAGCCTGATTAAAAGGAATTGCCATGCATAGATAATGGTCTATACATTGAAGACTTTAAATGACTGAGGCACATGTTTACAGGCATGTTTGTTTGTTTTTTCCTTGATTGGATTTGATGGGGTCCTTTTATCTAGGTGTTGTACTCTGTCATTACTCTTGTACACAATGGAAATAACATGGCCAATGGCTACTGCAATCAAATACATTAATATGGAATACAAAGTAGTTGGTCAAATAAAACTCAGGTATGGAATACAGCATGTCATCAATAACTGCCAATTGTACATATTTCTGCAATGCAATACATTGTGTAAATTATCTATTTGGAAAACAAATTCAAAAACCTTTCCACATAAGTTAAAACTATCTTTTTGGTTAAACATTTAAATGGTGCTAAAAGCCTGCGTACCCATCAATAGTCACTTGTATGTGGGCCCAGTGGAGTGAGAGGGATGAGAGGAGGCTATTGGTTAGTGAGCTGGACTGGCAGGGCTCCTGGCCACAGTCCTGGTCCTCCTCACCCCAACTATAAAAGCCAACGCTCCATCCCTCCGTCACTAGTCACTCTGATAAGGAAACAACCCCTGCTCCCGTCCAAGGCAAACAGGTAAGTCAAGATTGATCTCTATAATTATTTCGGCCACATTGTTTTCGTATGCACATGCATATCAAGAAATACTGTAATATTGTAGTTTGTGAAATGCATTTATAGTTGTTTTTGAATATAAATAAGCAGTGATCTTTAACTGCTAAAGGAATACTTTCAGAGAAATTCAAATACGAATTGCATTTGCTTGTGTGAATATGCTATTTGTGGTATATTATCAATATACATTAACATTTGACTGTGTTTTTGAACAAGTTCCTGGTTGATATTCTAGTATTACAGTATTACAGCGATGACTGACCTGGAAAACTCCCTGGCCACAATTATCGATGTGTTTCACAAGCATGCAGAGAAAGAAGGGGACAAGCATAAACTAAAGAAAAGTGAACTAAAGGACTTGATAAATGATGAATTACCAAATCTGGTTGGGGTAAGTTACAGTAAAACGTATACTATGCAATAAATCTTTTAAAAAGTCAGACAATATTGATGTTCTGGTTTGCCCTCAGCAAGTGAAAGACCAAGCCACTATGGACAGTTTAATGGAGAGCCTGGATTCAGACGGAGACTCAGAGTGTGACTTCCAAGAGTTCATGACTTTCATCACCATGGTTGCCGTCTGTTGCCATGAGTTCTTTGAGCACCATGAAGACGAGTAGCCACCAGAAAATAAAGATGGGAAAACTAGTAAATTATGAGAAAAAAATGGAGTCGCCAAAAGAAAATCCAGTACAAACTTTGGATAGTTTTTGATAGGGTTTCATATCGTATAACCTGTTGATGTAGAGAGCTAAAGCTTCTTTTTATTACCAATGTTTGATCTTTGTTTTTGCTCTAGTTTGATAATCATAACAGATATTGAGTCAAATTGGTGTTAGCTTATCATGATACTTCAGTGAAACAGTCTTCTATTTTCTATAACACTTTTCCTGATTAGTAAGTGATTTTGGTTAAATATACAGAAGTTTATACTACCAGTACAGTATACAGTCTATTGTTTGCTACCCAATAGCTTATACATCTATATATCTGCATTATATGTTGCAAATCATTACATCACCATTATGTAAGTCAAATGATGACTCAATACAAATGTCAGTTGTATGAGTCCTCATGCGGTCTAACACAGCAAATACTGTCAGAATAAAAAAAAAACAAGTTCAAACCAACTTCAAATTGGGACATATTGTATAATTTATTCTGCCTCAAGATGGCAGTGTTGCGATATGAGCAAAGAACAACCAATAAGCATGGCTTACTCATAACCAGAGGGAACAATGTCAGAACACATAATTTTATCATATAATAACTTTTCACAATGGGCTTTGTATGAGATCCGATAAAATTAGGACAAGAAAGTGAAAGAATTGTGGTGACACAAGGACTGATAAAATATTATAGAGGTTTTCACAATTAATTAATCCATAAACTGACTTTTCAACTATAGACCTAGGAGATGGGTTTTTTTGACACAGAGCCTTAAGTCGAATTACGGAGGTTGACATGACACTAAGTAACTGACAAAAATGATACAACATTGTTGAAATCCCTGTAAATTCGGGTCTGTATCTATTGTTGAAGTTTTTGAGTCTCAAAAATGAGGACAAGACTTGACATTGTAATGTGAGAAAGTATCTGTGGCTTGTACATTTTATAAAGTATGGGTTAAACAATCTCTGGTTACCTACCTACCTACCTACGTACCTATGGAGCACGTTTGATCAGAAAATGATTTGCATCATTTTCTGTACCAATCTTAGGGCCTGCATTTGTCAAAATAAACAGTATGTGTATAAGGACTGAGCAGATGCATGGTTTTGAAATATAATGAAGATCCATGAGGAAAACATCTGCATGATAGTTTACATTGTGTCCATGTAGTCACCACAGTGTCTGGACTTGATACTGTACCTTGAAGAAAAGTTTAGTATCTTCCCTGAAGACAATTTGCTCCCCCACGAGTCATGACGTGCTCCTTCCCTTGCTCAGTGACCTGTAGGAGACAGGTGGGGACACTGAGCGAGTGTGATGTGAAGGAGTTCCAGCTAGAACCAGGCCAACAGCAGGTCTTACAAACAGTCCAGCTGTCTCATTACAGAACCTGACTAAAATTGGTTCACACAGTGAGTTGGCATTCACTTCACACAAGTCGAAAAAAATCCACCTGTTCCTCCTGTCTCTACCATTATGCAGAGGAAATCAGGTACCAGTGTCAGATCAAGTTATGAGTTTATTCACACAAATCCATCTTAAATGAGATGCCATAACAGTGTGTCTTGTCTATGATCAATCGAAGATTTCCAAACGCGAGTGAAGGAGGATGTGATAGATTCACAGTGGGGGGAAAAATATCTGCCACTTAAATTTGCATCAAAGGAATAGACTCCCTGCTCCTACCATTAACCCCCTGTTGTAGGACGTGACATCTCCAACCACAGAATTTCTGAAACCTGGGTGAATGACATGCTGGGTTCCCAAACATTGCGACAGCAATATTGCTTTTGTTAATTGCTGGATAATGGACTCTCAGCAGGTTACTGTCTCCTCTAGTTCTGTGTCAGCGAACCATTGCCAGGACACGACAGAACAACCCTCCCCCCTGCTGTGACTGTGGTGGCAGTGCAGTGGTGGGCTTCTTAGGCCTTCCGCTGAGTTGATTACCTGTTTCTTCCCCTCAGCATCCACCAAGGAGCCATCTGCTTCCTCCCAAGATGATTGGTTACCACAGTGGGACTCGAAGGCAATTACTTGCATGGGCTGACTAAAAGAAAGACTTTAATGACAGTGAGAGGTGAAAGATGACATTTTGGTGAGCCTTGCTGTGCCTTTGTTTGTCTTACTGTATTGAAAAAAGCAATGGCCGATTGTAGGGGTTCATAGGTGCTAGTTAAGATTTTAGAGTAGTCAAAAAATCTGTCACATGTTGAGATACCCAGTGTTGAGAGCTTTCCACTGTAGGATATCAGATGCTCTCTAAGAACTATCCCAAAAACTGAAACAAAGTTGGAATTTTTTCATCATGAGTTATATTAACAATGACAAAACCCAGCAATGGTTTGGCATGAAAATCCTGCAATGTAGTGTCAATGTCAACAATCCTACTGTCAAACCTCTCAAAGTCTCTCACTGACTCCACTTTGATCCACCTCCACCTTTACCATCATCCTCAGTGGTAAACATTTGCTTGTGTTTAGCTGCTTCTGTACACTGATTAATCGAATGAGTGAACTGAAACATTAAAAACATATTGCCTTTGGCAAACATATGCTCCACTCCAGCACTGATAGGACATGGGGTATCATTGTCTCACTTCAATTATCGCAACAGTGTCCCGCAGGAAACGTAGAATCCGAGTCTCAAACCTAAAACTGCGAAGTGGAATGACGTCCTGGAAAACGATCCTCTTTAATTCATTCACTTTTTTTCATTCCTCTCATGGGAAGTGTATTTTTGAACAGCAGTGATGACAGTCAAGCGGTTTTCTGGCTGTCTACAGAGAGAGGCCTTGTAAATAGGGATGCTGATGTAGATTAGGGCATAGGGACGGCCAGCGCCCCAGGTAAACTCCATGTGAATCCATATCTACTCCTCCAGAGGCCCTGAGCTTCACAGCAGGATAACCCTGCCATATGATTGGTCTTCTGGCTCCCAGGACAACAGCGTCACCATCCCCAACTGTGCGCTAAACAAAACATGATTGTACTTACTGATTACACTAAAGTGCATAGCGTGCTTTTGAGTGTTTCTCTCTCATCCCTTTCTATTTGTCATCAACTCAACGCAACTCAATGTTCAGCCTACTTCAATGCAAAGTCAAATGGTTTCTGCATTTTTGTCTTTACATTTCAGTTTTTTGTTTGTACTGAAGATTTACTTCATGAGAGTAAATGTGGTTCCAGATAAATTATCAAAATGTAGTGGATTACTATAAAGGTTAATAGTGTAATATGTGGATACGTTCAAATAATATATGTAAGTGATGTATTCAGAAATAAACTGATGTGGGTCAGGTTTATCATCTTGGGGTGTGACACCAATCAATGAGATAATTGGCAGCACACCTTTTGAAACATGACAAGGCACGGTTGAACCATATCTACATAACATTACCATGGCTACTAAAATGTGTCAGTTATAGCAACTGTCACTTTAAAGTGCTACTTCAAGAACACTTGAAATACATCAAATGAATGTAATCTCCTGTTGTATTCTGTAGGTACATTTTGATGTGTACATTTTGCCTTCTACACAGTGTTGTTTTCCAGAAGTGAAACAACATCACCTCGCAGTTAGAAACATACAGCTTGCATCTACGATTCAGAACAACCTCCTTTTCACAAGTGGACTAAGGATGAGAGGGATCTACTGTTTGTCACTCTATATAATAAGAATATAACAGATTAGTATTGATTTGTTTTTAAGTGTGTTTTGAAAGATGGCCTTGTCTGTGTTTCATGGTTTTCATTCCTAATTTTGTTAATACAGTTCCAGCCCCCTGGGTTTACTTTCAATCTGGAGAAAGATGCTGTATAGCCTAGAGCCACAGCGTTTAGTGACTAAAAGTAGACTAAAGTTATCAGGATTGAAATTCATAAACCGTCACCACAAGAGTGTGGTACATAGATACACGTTGAAGGTTATTTGAAGGTACATTCTAGAGGCTATGTGCTCCTACATGTGAAATGACTTTTTGCCACATATTTCACCTCAAAACATGTCTTGGAAGAATTACATCTACATCAAAACCTTTGTCTTAACCATTTGGTCAAACTAGACTTCTTGTGTGCAGCCCTCAGACTCAAGCTAATTCACAATATCCCTGCCCATTTGTATGTAGCTAGGTGAGATGAAAGATGAAAAATGAGATGGTTCTGTGATGACGGGCAGATGGACAGCTGGGTGTTACAGCTGCCCGTTGCCCAGAACCAGATGATCCGTCATGGTCAGCTCTCTCCCCCTTGACTCTGATCATGACTGTTCAGGAATTTGTTCACATTTTTGTATTAATATCAGGATTATCTATTTCTTTCGTTTTGAATTATGATGGGTGAATACAACAAAAGTACGCAGGGTATAGTTTTATTCTCAGTGGATGATAATGACGATGGTTATGTAAAGCTTCAGTGACACTGATCTGGAATGGTTGTTCGTAAATTGATCTTCTGGCAAGATTGTTGAAAACCATCCATCTGGACACCAGCATCTGTGACACATATGCAATTATGAGCACTGTAGTCATAATGTGTATAGCTGGGTTTGTTTTTGCACATGCTGGCCTAATTCTGGGTTAAACAACACAGTACCACTATGAGCACACACACACACACACACATACACAAACACTGCCATCAAGTGCATAAACAATAATACAAATTGGACAAGGGAAAGTGCCATCTGAATCAGCAGTTATTTAGAAACTCCAATTAATGCTTTGGATTAGAGCTTTTCTTTCGAAAAGGCTCATGGAGTCTCCACACGCTTGACCTGGCTTCTCTGCTTCTAGTTTAATCTCCAATTCTCTTCAAAATAATACTACAGCCACAGGTATGCCAATCCCACTGTTCCATGCCACTGTCCATGTTGCATGAAGCAAAACACAAACATGCTGAAAGGCTTGTTCCTTTCGTATGACGTCTGCCACGTGTCTAAATGACTGTCAAGAAGGCGACATATTGATGAATGACCACATCTACATAGGAAATGAGCTGTAAGATGCATAAATGAAGGTCACTGCCTAACATATAGACGACTAGTGATAATTGCTTCAATGCCCTGATGTTTTTCATGAATATCAAGGTAGACCCACTTTCTATTCATTCTGTCACAGGGTTGCTGAAAGCTGGATGCAAAGATGACGCTTGGTTCAAAACATTGACGCTCCCTTCGTTCTCCATGATATTTGTTTACGTGCATTTGACACCAAATTACCTTTTTGCTTTTCTTGTTTAAAGGTTGTGTGTGATCATTAAGTTCTTTTCACTTCTTCTAGAATGAAAAACGAGACAAGAGAGAGAGGGCTTGAGAGAGGAAACACTTGAATTGGCAGAAATGCTTCTCGTATGTCAGGATATGATGTTACTGTATTTTTCATCGCAATCACATCAGCTATACAGTGAACACAACAATCCAAAAGACAGTAAGGGAGATCAATTGTTTTGACTTATTATCAAAATAAAATACAAACCCAGGATTTCTGTCGAGGAGACATACCTGATTCAATAAGTGAATGTGATCTTTGAGGGGATAAACAAGCTTGCTGTGTGAGACACAATGTCTGTCCTCAGAAAGGGATTTAGTGGCCAGGGTCACCGTCTCGCTGTCGCCATGTCCTTTTGCAGACATATGAAACTTTGTGTATCATCTGCTGGTAATCAGTATAGCATGTCCGGCATCCTAGGAGCAAATTCTTCCCAATAGGTCTCGCATGAATAAGCAAAATCAGACCACCTTACAGAAAAGTCAATTGTATCCACTGATTTCTAGAAAATGAGTAGTACTGTATTACTAATTCAGCCCATTTTGAGGGTATCCATTAGCAAGGAGTCTCATATCCATTTAGGATTTGAGTGTCTGACTCAATAGTGAGATTCCGGAGAGGAACTATTTGCAACTCAAACTGACCCTGGCCTGGCCACCACAGGCTCACAAGCTTTCTCTTTCCAGAAAACAAACAACCAATCAACAAAGAAAATGTGAAACAATTTAGATGTGTGTGATATCCTGAAGGAACTAGAAACGAGAAGTCTGCCAAGGTATTTACTTCAGTTAACCTTCTTTCTTATCGATACCTCAGAACAAAATATTTTTGTTAACTTAATAACCATACAATGTTATTTATAAACCTGCTAGCTGAACCAAAAAATGTAATGTACGTAGACTACGTACGTGGTACTGTCCATGGTCCTGACGCCATTCGTTCTTTCTCTGACTCTCTCATCCTCACTCTCTCTCTCTCTCCGTATTTTTCTTTCAGACCAAAACACACCTACGCATGCACGCACGCACGCACACACACACACACACACACATACACACACAGACGCACACAAGGCATAGCCTAGATGAATACATCCAAGTGCGAGGATCAGGCTTGTTTTGTGTACTGTAGGCTTCACAATATCGACTGTGCCCGGGAGTTTTCAGAGAATCAATAATCAATAGTTTTTACAGGTGTAGTAGTTCAGTACTAGTTAAAATGAAATGACTTTTTAGGAGTTAATCCAAAAATATCTCATGGCATTCATGGAAGTGTTTGGAAAAGCTGATCGGCCAATGGAAGAACTGTGTAGCAGAATACACATTTGTGAAGAATTTATATTGCGATCTCGATACATTGCTACGGCTTTTGGAAGTAGTCTACTTTGAGATGCTGGCTTTTCTGGTCACGATGAGAGCGTTATGGAATGTATGGCTGAGTGCATTTATTTTTCTATGGTGCAGTTGTAGTTCCACACACGCAGCAAATAACTGTAAGTATTATTTTGCTTTATTTGTTTGCCTGTGGCGGCAAGTTGAAATCGTTTTGTACAATAAATGGTGATTAGTGGGCTAAACAAAATCAATCATGTCTTCCAAAGGGCCATATGCTCAACTCAGCTTTACACATAACTATAATACAATAATTTTAAAGAGGTTAAAATATATTATCAACACAAGAGATCGGTGTTCTACCTTTCTAAAGGGCTTTCTTTTCTTGTTTAAAAGAAACTAGAAGATAACAATTTGTGTCAGATTTACGATCACGCTATTTATGCATCAAAATGACCATAAGTAATTTAACTAAAAACTGAAGGGTCAGCCTGAACTGTAAGTTATTATTTCCGATCTGGAAGGAGATACTAAGTGAAAAGAAAGAGCATTTTGATTGCAGGCTCTCAAGCTGAGCAGTGTTGCAAAGCAGCAATGTCCTCTGCCAAAGCTAATAGTCATCAATGAAAATTGCTGTATTCATTTTTTTTACTGTGAGACTTTCAAAAACTTGACACGCTGTAAATGACAAGCATATTAGCGAATCACCATTGATATCTTGAACAGTTTAGACTTTAGAGGACAGAGAAAAAATGCATGTCCATGAAAGATCTTCTCAATTGCAATTGAATGCCACTTTGGACAGCTACAAATGTTGGATTAAAGTTATACAAAGTCTCTTGTCATTTTACAATAGTTTTTTTTTTGTGATTGCTACAAGCAACAAGAATGAAACAAACTCTGAAAAGTATTTCGACTGTTACACGTAGTGTACTATAATCCTTTTACCTTTTAGATAATTGTAACGGGCCATTGCTCTCAGTTTTGCCTCAGTCATCCTTCAAAGGCTCCACATCCTACAATGGACAGTTTCCTCACTTAGCCAAGCTGAACAATGAAGAGGGTGAGTACTCTAACTTAACAAGGCTGAAGACAAGATGAAGTAGGGAATTCTCGGAATTGTCAGTGTTGTCATCCATGCAGGGGAGGGAGGTTGGGCGCCTCGGCGGTCAGACAAACAGCACTGGCTGCAGGTGGACCTACTGGGTAGGGTAGAGGTCACCGGCATCGCCACCCAGGGACGTGCAGGGAGCTCTGATTGGGTGACCAGATACATGCTGCTGTTCAGTGACCTGGGACAGGCATGGAGGCAATACCGGCAAGAGGACGACACAGTGGTGAGTTTGCATCGTTCCACATTATCAATTAATTTGCTATATTTTCTAGGGTACCAGCTTTGTCTCATGTCATATTGTCTTGAACAATATGATGCTCATCCTCTGATTTCAAACACATATAATATGAATTGGGTGTTTGAAATAGATTGTTTGGAAAAAACCTGATCGGAAATAGAATAATGTCCAATGGTACTTTACACAGTGTTACAGCCAGACACGCATTGCAAATAATGAGCAGTTCATTCTGCAAGCTGGTGAAAAAGATAACTCTGAAGATTGCTGTTGGACTTGACGTGTGCCTTCAAAGCCATAATAAAAAGCTTAAGAAGAACTGTGCCTGGAAAAAAATTACATGATGGGATTTGTCAGTTTATCGTAGGTCTTAGAGGAAATCCTTGCTCTGTTCACATCTTCTGTTCTTAACTTCTTACTTTAAAAAAGAACAAATGTGCAAATTAAACAGCCATCTCTTGGTTTTGCGACAGTGTAATGCAACACCTGAATCTGAAAGTGTTGATTTGTGTTGAATTATACCAAATATAACAACAAAGGCTAATTGTTTGCCAATTCTCATTTTTTACTTTACTGTACAATGTGTCACCACAGGCAATCTCAAAGAAGTAACAAAGTTAACCAGTAGTTATGATTGCGGGGACAGGACCCTTGTCGGTGTGTGAAAGCACTCTCAGTAGAAGGCCTAGCAGAGGTACAGTAAGACAGATTAGAGATCACTGTCCACTGGGACATGGGGTCACTGCTCTGCCGCCAGCATTCCTGACTTGAATTACTGCTTTTTTCCCTTTGTTTTATTTGAACAACTCTTGAATCGATGTGTGCGGCCACCAGAGAGAACGATTGCGGTATTTCTCCTACATGAAAAAACACACGAGTAGGCTTAGACCTCCAAAGAGGAATCAATACCAGTTATTTTAGAGCTCCATCATCCTTTTGGCTGTCCTTTTCCAAAGGGACAGACAGGAAAAGTTTGGAGGAACTAAAAAGAAAACCAGCATTCGATGCACAATACTGCACACCTGGTTATCCCTGCAGTCTATAATACAGTAATTAAGGCAGGTAATAAAGTATAATGGGTATCAATCTCTGACGTGAGTAAGCAACTACTATACTCTTCCTCACGTCACTAGTGTATCTTTTTCTTTTACAAAAGTTTGGAATGTGGTGATGATGATGATGTCGTTCTTTACCTCTGCCCCACCTGCCACCAGACATTCCCTGGGAACACCAATTCAGATGCTGTGGTCCCCCACAAATTGCCTGTGTCCATCAGGGCCCGCTTCCTACGCTTTGTCCCTCTGAAGTGGAGCCGGGGAGGCGGGATCGGCTTGAGAGCTGAGGTCTACGGCTGTGCATACAGTGAGTGCATCGAGCCGCCTTCTTCGATTCCAAAAAATGGAGCCCTGACTGTATTCCTGTTCCATGTTCACCAACTTGATGAAGGACTTTGGTGTTCACAACCAAAGACCCTCGCACCCACTGCTCAAGGAGAAGTTCAAATCCTTCAGTTTGAGTTTTCCTTCTTCCTTCCTAACTGGACTTCTGCTTGAAGTACTGTATTACTGCCCAGACAGAGTCGTACTGCTGGTCTTTTCCAGACTAGCATTTGGGTTCAGGGTATAATATTGATTCGGTGCACATTTCAACAGTGTGGCCTCCTTAGGAATGAGACTCCCCTAATGGCGCCATGGTTTACCACACTTATTAAACCTAGAGTGTAAACTGGAATTCGGACCAGTGACCACACATTATTCTCACCTCAGTCTGGCTGTTAAAAACACAACTATATATATCCTTCTACAAGACAGACAGATGTACTGTACATGGATGGATATAATACAAAACAAAGTAGTAGAATGTAGACGTATATGTCTGCATGTATGTGGATGCAGATGAATCCCTGTATGTCCGTGTGTGTATGTGTGTGTGTGCTGGCATTGCTTTGTGTGTGCACATGATAGGATCTCCCTCAGTATTCTCTCTGTAACAGAGCAACCAGACGGAAAGTTCTTCATTCTTATTTTCCTGGTCTTGGTTTACAGAGTCAGACGTGGTGGACTTCAACAGTAGAAGTGCTTTGTTGTACCGCTTCAACCAGAAGTCCATGAGCACAGTGAAGGACAGGATCTCTCTCAAGTTTAAGAGCCAGGGAGCAGATGGAGTTCTGGTTCATGGGGCGGGCCAGAGAGGAGACTACCTGACTCTGGAGCTCCACCAGGGAACCCTGGTCCTGCACCTCAACCTAGGTAGGCATGGGCCAGGGTTTGGTCCTAGAAACCACTGTAGCAATGAATATTTTATGACGGATTTAGATGGTACGGATTTGTATTGTGTCAGATTTGTATTTAACGTATTTCAAATAAATTCCATATACAATACAATTGGAACCTTTCAGTTTACTTTGAAATGATTCCATCAATTAATGTTATTTGTCTTGAGACTCTGCTGTTGACTATCTATAACGAGTAACTTTACACAGACTGTTAACTACAGCCATGCCGGTTAAAGTTACAGTTATTAAATAGTATTAGTATTAGTATTATTATAGTATTAATCATCTACAGATTGATTCTCCATAAAACTTAACAATACTGTTATTAAAGTTTGGGTGAACATCCCATACGCTTTACTCCCTGTATTTATGTATTTCCAATAATTAAGGTGATTTCTTCTCTTTGTTATCTTCTACCTGACGACATCTTTGCCTCCAGATGATGAAAAGTTATATCCCGGGAGTGGCAACCTATCGGTGAGTGTAGGCAGTCTCCTGGATGACCAAGGCTGGCACTCTGTCCTCATGGAGCGCGTCAACACACACGTGAACCTGACCGTGGACAGGCTTACACGCCACTCCAGCACCACAGGTGTGGCCAATTCACTGGAGGTGGACTACGAGGTGGGGCTTCTCCTGTATGCTAGTTCATCATTCCCACGTATTCTTCCTGAAATAGAAAACACAATCATGAATCAGTTGGTCGTAGAGTCAGACGCAGCAGCACACAACCTTTTCATATCTCTTCCTTTCTCAAAGCTCAGCTTTGGAGGTATTCCCCTGCCCGGAAAACCAGGAACCTTCCTCAGGAAAAACTTCCATGGCTGTATTGAGAACCTCTTCTACAATGGAGTCAATATAATTGACCTGGCAAAGAGGCGCAAGCCCCAGATGTACAGCGTGGTAGGACTTTAACTGCCTTTTGTTGGAAAAAGCTATTCAGAAGTCAATCAAGGGTTCTTAGCTCAGACGTGTGTATCGTGCGTAGCTTGGTGGCTGAGGTATTGAGAAATACAAAGGAAGCCTTAACAATTGTACAAGTATCATTTGACGTTTTGGGTTGTAATAATCTGTGGGAACGTCATTGCTGTGGTAAGTATGCATGAAAAGGACGATGTAGTTACAGTAACGGCCATTTACAAAGAAATTCACAAAACCTCCCTTGGTGTTCTTTATGGTCACAGCTCCGGTCTTAAGTAGGAATGCCCTGTTGACTTCTTCCAAACACTACCTTGTGCAATCAGGTGTTAAATTATCCTTGGGACAATAGTTTTCCCATTATATTTAACTATAGGGGCAGTCAGGAAGGGACTATTGTGGAGCAGCTAACCCCCCTCCTCCAACCCCATCACCCCCTCCACCCTCTCACACCCCTCACCTCCAGTGGCAGCAGTATCGATTATGTTTTCAGTGTGCGCTCCGCTGAGCAAAGTCTAGATATTGGACATGTATTCTGTAGTCACTCCCTCGGCTCCCAGGACTTGGCCAAACAAGGGATGACATTTGACATTTCCATGGCCTTTCCCCTCCCATGATCAGCCAGTGTGTGTGTGTCATTAGTCTTCATTCCATACGCCACAGCTTCACTCAGATGGGCAGAAAGATGCAGTGCGGTATTCACCTCATGTCCATTTCTTTCTTAGGGTAACGTTTCCTTCTCCTGCTCGGAGCCCCAGCTGTATTCCACTTCCTTTCTGAGTACCAGCAGCTTCCTGTCTCTCCCTGTTGAACCCGGGATGGAAGGGTTGTCGGTTCGATTCCAGTTCCGCACCTGGAACCAAGAGGGGCTCCTGCTCTTGACGGTTCTGTCTGGAACCTCAAAGCTCCTGTTTCTGCACATCAACAGAGGCCAACTGCACCTCACTCTCCAGAGACTAGCGGTTCAGAAGTCTGACATTGCCATATGTGAGCAGCAAGAGAGCAAAATATTCATACTTCTCCTTTCTTTCTATCTGTTGTCTTACAAAAGGGACCAGTCACGGTTCCCAGATTACAGTGTTATCCTGGATCAGGCCTGAGTTCAAAGTGAAACAAGAAGCAGTGCTTCCATGTCAGTTAAAACCTTTGTCACTGAAACTTGATAGAGACTGGGGTTATCTATACAAATATTACATTTTATACTCAAGGAACCATGGTATGAAGTCTATTTGACAGTTGTTTTGAAGGTTGCCAAATAGCTTCAGTTTGTGAGCTAATGCACCTGCACAACATGTTTCCTTTCCTTTCTTTTCCTTCAAGCAGCACATAGTGTAAGTGATGGGCAGTGGCACTCAGTCAGACTCAGCCTCAGAGATATGAAGGTGTCCCTGACCTTGGATGCTGGGCCAGTCTCAACGATGGAAGTGCAAAACCATGTGGACCCCGACAAGAGTATATTTTTTGGTGGTGAGATGATTCTTACCTTCTTTCTTTTTTGAATGTTTTACCTCTGCTCTCACCTTTTATAAATGACCCTGTCCAAACACCTCTTAGTGAGTGTGTGACAGGAATGACTGAGGAGTGATATACTGTAATTATGCTGCATTGACTGATAACCTACCTACGTTTTTGAGGAACGTTCAACCATGCTAGAGATTGATTTTCTGTTCCATGGAAGATTTTATGCTCCAAATTGGACTGAGACCGCTACTGACTGGACAGTGCCCATTCTCCAGACCTGGGCAGTGCAATGACACTTCACCTGATTCGCCACTCGCATGCCGTCTCTGTCAGATTGTCAGATTGATCTGTCCTGTCTTTTAAAAAGAAAGTGAACATAGTGTCCGATGGTGATTGTGCTTGTCAACAGGTTGTCCATCCTTAGTGACCAGTCAAGGGTGTAGGAACCCTACTTTGGCCTTTCAGGGGTGCCTACGGCAGATCACCATCAACGGCCAGCCTGTGAACATGTCCTTTGTGCAGCAAGGGATATGGGGCAATTACAGCCAGATTCACTTTGATATCTGTGAGATCCGTGACAGGTAAAACTGCTGTTGTAGACATCCTGTTTTTTGGGCTCATGGCTCCTTTCCATATCACAGAATGAAAGGTGTTTGTCTTTGTCACCCCTTGTCCGCCGGTATGTTCATGCATGTTTTTGCAAAGCTGCAACTCAAACATGTTGAGATCAATAGCAAGTCATCTAAGACAGATGGAGGGGTTAACAAAGCAAGGCAGTTCCTTCCCTTGTAGTGCTCCTCCATTGGTGCCCTGGCACATCTGTTGTGCCCTCTGTCATCCTGGCTTGGCAGGAAACAGACCGTGACTTCTAGAATACCTCAGCCTAATCACAGCTGCCTGTACTGGCAGCCACACAACACATTTTTCACTCAGTCTAATACTCCAAGCTGGCACAGAGGTAAATCAATATTGGCAGCTCAGAGATGGGACAGAATTACCCAGTGGATTTTTATTTGGCAGTCTGCTCGGGCATGCAAACCTCCATCAAAAGCTGGTACTCAGGGTCACATGAACACGTAATTTGGTCCAGTGTGGCCTTCTACTGTTCTTTCTGCTATCGCTTTTGTTGGTTTTCACCTTGTGCTGTGTGAATAATGTGCAGGCATGTGTGTATGCATGGTAGTAGTTGTACGAGTAGGTATGTGCGTAAAAAATAGACAGCCGGTGAAAGGTTTGGGTGAGGGGAAACAAATGTTTGTTCCATTTTAAATGTGACTGTGTTTCTTTTTATAGATGCCTACCCAATAATTGCGAGCATGATGGTCAATGCTCCCAAACTTGGAACACCTTCTACTGCGACTGCTCTGGAACTGGCTACACTGGAGCAACCTGCCACAACTGTGAGCAAATCGAAACCTAGTTCCTATTTCCTATAGCCAGGCCGGGCATCACATGTCGCTCTTCCTGATGTCATTGGTTGTTGTTTACTTGAGGGGGATGAGGCCTGATGTCTGTGTGTTTAGCTACCCTGGGAATCCTCCCAGTCCCATTCAAGGCTGCACTTTTTACATGGTTCACCTGCAGCACTAGACAAGACCATGTCACGTAAAAGACTATGTTTGGTCTAAAGTAATGGGGGTTAACTCCATGTTGGAAGTCACAGTATTTATTTTGCCTTCAACAGCTATTTATGAGGCGTCTTGTGAAGCACACAGACGGAGCACTGGTTTATCCGGCTACTTCTCCATTGATCCAGATGGCAGTGGTCCTCTCAGTTCGACGCTGGTGTACTGCAACATGACCGGTGAGCTGTGGACGAACAAACGTGTCAAAACAATGCTGCACCAATGCTAATCACTTCCGACAGGGATGCAATCATCAGGCCATCGTGTGTGTTGTGAAGCCAACCATCCTGTAGCGTTGTCCAGTCAGCCTGCTTTGTTCCCTGTGCAGGCGACCGGGCATGGACAGTGGTGGTCCACAACAGCACAGGGCCGGTGAGCGTTCAGGGCTCTTCTCTGCAGGGACCACATGTGAGGATGTTCCACTACACCGCCTCTCCTCAGCAGATGCTCTCATTAGTGGGCCGGTCTGAGCTATGCCAGCAGGAAGTTGTCTATGGCTGCAGGAAGTCCTCTCTTTTCAATGCGTTTGGTGAGTCATTTGAGAGGAAACAGTTGTCAAGCCGCTTATTCAGTCACATGATAAGGAAAGAAAATGACTGTAGACGTTTCTAACAAAGGTTTGAACACGTTCAGTTTGTTTGTTTTTTTGCGTCACTCATCTGCTGCCTGGCTGGGGCATGTGTTTACCACTCCCAACCCTCTGTTCACTGTTTCATTTCAACTCCCACTGTGAACAAAGTGTCTCTCAGTCACTCTCCTATCTCACGTTGGGTATTCACACTTTTTTGTAGAACCTCTGAAGAAATGAAAGATTTATGCTGGGAGATTTTCTGAGATGTAAGCAAATGGACAAGACGCTTGTATCAACAAAATATCTAAACGAATTTAGACTCAAATGCATTTTTACATAATGCCTATACTGCAGCATAGTCAAGGAGTTGTATTTTCTTCCACTGCACAACACTACAGACCCAGTTGGATTATTTGTTTGTGGGTTATCCAGACAGAGTTAATAAGAGAAGAAGTAAGACAGTGAGAGAGTGTGACAGTGACTTTATGAGACACTGAGACAGTGAGATAGTGTGTGTGTTTTTAGATGGGACTCCGGTGTCATGGTGGCTGGACAGGGACGGAGAGAGGAGGACCTACTGGGCTGGCTTCCAACCTGGCATCCAGCAGTGCTCCTGCAGCCTAGAGGAAAACTGCATCGACACTAACTTCTTTTGTAACTGTGACGCAGACCGAGACTCATGGCAAGATGTGGCCTTTTCACCAATTAATGACACAAAATCAGCTACAGATACATTTGATCACGTTTCCCTCAACGTCTTTGTTTTATGTCTGAATCCTTGATCATGGTTTCACTGTCTTCAACAGGGCCACGGACACAGGACTTGTCTCTTTCAAAGATCACCTGCCTATGACAGGAATGGTCGTCGGAGACACACACAGAACAGGTTCACTGGTTACATACAGGGTTGGGCCCCTTCAGTGTTCTGGTGACCGTAAGTGTTAAGAGTCAACGCTTGATTGGTATTAACAATCAATACCAAGTACATTTCGAGTGTGTGAATTCTATGGATTGGATGAACAAGTGAGATGTCTGATACTATGCAGTGTACACAATGAGACTACTATAACGTGATGTACTGTATGTCTACTGTATATCTCCAGGATTTCTGTGGAATGCCGCGTGGGTCTATGAGGGTTCATCCTACCTCAGCTTCCCCTCCTTTCAGGCTGAGCTCAGCGCTGACATATCCTTCTACTTCAAGACCAGCAGCTACTCCGGGGTCTTTCTGGAGAACCTGGGGAGAACCGACTTCATTAGGCTGGATATGACCTGTGAGTCATAGACAGAGCCCACATGTTAGGAAACCTCGTTCTGTTCTCTTATCTGCCATAGGGAATGTCACAATGCCAACAATTGCCATTCTCTTCTTTCAAATTCAGAAATGCCTGTATAGAATTGTGAAGAATTTAGGAGAGCTTCCATCTGTGTTTTCACCAGCACCCACAGCCATTGCCTTCCTGTTCGACGTTGGGAATGGTCCTGTGGTTTTGACGGTGAGATCCCCAGTCCCCCTGAATGACAGACAGTGGCATTATGTCCGCGTGGAACGCAACGTGAAGGAGGCCACGCTCCAGGTGGACCAGCTGCCCCCACAGTCCCTGGGGGCCCCCTCTGATGGCTTTTACCGCCTACAGCTCTCCTCCCCGCTGTTCATAGGTAAGTCTTACTTCAAAGGGGGTCCCAGGGTACTCACTGACAAAGAGATTCATTTTCAGGATTCATCTGACGATATGAATCCGGAAAGGGTGATTCATTCGATTCATCCTCTCCTCAGGATTCACATGAGCATACTATTAACGTGACTTGATCTCAATGTCAGGAGGAACAGCGTCCAGACAGAGGAGCTTTGTGGGCTGCATCCGCGCACTGACCATGAATGGGGTCACTCTCGACTTGGAGGAGAGAGCTAGGAAGAGCCCAGGAGTCAGACCGGGCTGTCCAGGAAATTGTGGCGGTCAGGAACACCACTGCCACAACAGGGGAAGGTGCATTGAGAAAGACCGAGGCTTTGTGTGTGATTGCACGCACTCTGCCTATGGAGGTCCACACTGTGAGAAAGGCAAGTCAATCCAGATTGCAGTTAGAGGGATTTTTATTTACGGTAATTGTGTCAAGGTACTTTGACGGGCTTCCGATCAAATTTCGAACCAAATGGGTTCACAAGGCCAGTGTAAAATGCAGTCTTTGTTGTTTAAAATATTGTTCATTATGGGTCTAATATGCTGGACAAAAAATCAATGAAAGCACAATTGATGCTGAATTACAGGTAAAGCAATTCCAGCTAAGCTTATCACTTCAGATGTATGAGCAATGCCACTCTTTCTGTATAATTTCTTTCAGCTTTTTCCACTGTAATTTTCTCTATGTAAGGGCCAAATGGTTTGAGAAATTTCAATCAAGTTTTTCTTGATTGTACAGTAAGTTCTTGTACAGTACCCCTTTTCAAAAGTTTCCAGTCTTTTCTCATGGTCATACCTTGTATGTACATATATGTAGGCTGTTCAAACTGTTGATTCACATGCATGTCTTCATCTGTATTGTGTATTGACACTCTGTCTCTGTTATAGAAGTGTCTGTGTCCTTTGAGAGTGGCTCCTCAGTCACCTACAGGCTACAGGAGCCCTCATCCGTGATGGACAGCCGAGGCAGCCAATCAACTGACAAGAATGGAGACAGCATCACCTTTCGTTTTCGGACAGTCCACGCCCCTGCCATGTTGCTATTCGTCAGCAGCTTCAATCAAAAGTATATGGCAATCATCTTGGCAACAAACGGTAGTTATATTATCTTTTTTCTCCTTTTCTCTCTACTGTTATCATGTCACTCTTCTTTGGTACAATTTGAGATCTTTGAGTTCTAAACATTTAGTCTATTATCATAATCAAAACTGTAGTTTTTTATATTCATTCGTTCCTTTTCTTAACAGGGAGTTTACAGATCAGGGACCAGTGGGCTAGAGAGAAGACTTCAGATGTGTTCAGTCATCAGACCACCAGTCTGGCTGACGGAATGTTCCACCACGTCCAGATCCACAGAGACAGGAGAGACTTGGATATTCAGGTTAGAAGCTCTCTGACAGGATCTGTGGTTTCACACAGCGGCACAACTGTACTACTACTGCATCTGTCCCTGTACGTCACCTACACCATCAAATAACTGGCTTTCTATTTTTGGAATAGATTGACGATGACATCACTCAAAGATTCAGTCTCTCGTCAGATGCAGAGATGACCAGACATACATCTTTGACTTTGGGAAAAGTCATGGGTACTCTAAGCTTGATACGTTTTTTCGGATTTCTGAGTACTTTGAATAAAGTACAACTGTAATAGCATCATGTCATGCTCATTCACGTTATAGCACTTTTAAGTATATTTGAGAAAGCTCCACATTGGGATATAAATTAAGGACAACTGGAATTTAAGGTCTCTACATTGCAAATGAGGTTATAGTACATTTATTTTTTTAATCAAAACTATTTGTTTCATTCTGTTAGTCTGTTCAAGGGTGTTTGAGCTGGGACCAACATTTAGCATTCATGTGAATTTGGTTCGTTTCTAATACAGGATCAAAGTTATTTCAATCTTGTATGTGTAGTTACGTTCTTAAATCTATATTGCACTGTCCAACACCTCTGTTTCACATCAGCAGGGCTCCCTGGTGTGGATGAGGAGGTGTTGAGGGCTGGATCAAGCGGTTTCATTGGCTGCCTGTCATCTGTCCAGTTCAATCATTTGGCACCTCTGAAGGCAGCCATCTTAAATCGTGGAAGCTCATTGGTCAGCATACAAGGCAATATGGTTGACTCCAACTGTGGAGCTCTTGCTAATGTTACGACATCACACTCAATATATGGTGAGTGTTAAGCAATTGCATTGATCAAACATGTCTATGTAGTATAGCTTTTTGTTTGCGCTTGGGTTTATAATATGGATTTGAGCCCTTGTTATCATATATATGGAACAATACACTGCTTTTATGGTTTTAGTAGTAAAATGACTCGTATTTACAGGGTTTTGTTAGTTAGTGCAGTTCTTACTCCCTTTCCCTTTTCATAGATCTGTCAGACAGCGGGGTGCATGGCGACAAAGAGCGACGGAATAATCCAGAACACAATGGTTCAGCTCTAGTTGGAGGTATGCTTATACTTTCCGGTTGCTGTTGAGTCTGCTTTTCCATTCTTAAACAAAGGATATGTGTCATGGTAAACTGCTTATTATTAGCACTGTTACTCCATATTACTTTCTACTTTTTTGTCAGGAGTGTGTCACATAAAGAGAAGAGCACAACAGCACCAGTACATGAGATATGCTAATTTGAGACTTTATTCTGAAGTGAAGGCACTCATTCACTTCCTCTTGTTCACTCACAGTCCTTGAGCCCTTAACTCAACTGTGTTCTCTTTTGTCTCCCAGGAATTATCGCTGCAGCTTCAGGTGTCATCGTCTGTGCAGTAACTCTGACAACTCGCATCGTGTACCAACGCTGCCATTGTGCACAGGACAAGCAGTCCGTAACACAGAAAGAGGCCTGTCCCAATCTGGATACCCGCAACCCTGAAGGCTACCCTGCCAACATTGACCTGGATCTCGGCCCAGATCTGCACCTGGACATGGACCTTGACATAGATACACGCTTGGATCTTTGCTTGAACCTGAGTCACAATAGCTCAAGGATAGACAACAAGAGGGAGTATTTAATCTGAGAACCTCCCATTGAGCTTTTCTCTTTTGATCCCCTTTTCGTAGCACAACCCCCCCCCCTCCCCCGCCCCCAAACCCCACCCCTTCCCCCAATCTGCTTGCCCCTTGGGTATTGAAAAAATTTACCAAACAAGCAAGGCTCAGGGTCTAGCTTGAGTTGGACTTGTTGCTGTGCTCTGTCACATGTGAAACTATGATGGATTCTGTAAACAGACCAAGAAGAGAAAACGGTCAGTATAAAACTACTAATCCTCCAACACAGACAAAAAAATACACCAACAGGAATCCTTCAAAGTCACCTTGGTAACCTCCATAACATTCTGATCTCATGGCCTCATGAGATAGTTTTACTCTTGAAAGGTTTTTTGGTTTGCCGGTGGTGTTTGCCATTTCAACAGAGGAAGACTTATAATATGAAGAGCACCTGGTTGTTGCTGGGTCTGCTTTTGGTGTTTGACTGCATGTCTAATCCAAAACACATGCCTTACATAACAATTTACTGAATGTGTACCTGGTTATCAAGATTGATATTTCTCTGTTAACATTTGAATATATATGAAAATATCCATACAATTTGTCATACTGTATGGACAGTTCAAATACTTTTTTTTTTTTTTTTGTAATCATGTAACAACATTCCACACAAATAAGAAGGTTTTGCTTAATGCCTACAGTTACACTTTTAAGTCACTTAGTTTGGTGTTTCACATGTTGTTAAACAGTTAGTAATGGTTAACACAGATGATTGGTGAACATCTGACAGCTAGGCCTGTCTGTGCAGTGCACCTGCTCCAACTCCATGGCAACACAACATATTCCACTGGATTGGCAGTGGCAGGACATCTCCTTACTGTCAACATTCCCATTGTGCTGTATGACACTTCAAAACAGTATTGCAATGTAATTTTAGTCAGCAGTTATTGAATCATCTTTGGATGTTACAAGGTGCTTGTTATGAATTTGTTATGTCGTTTTTACATGGTTTTATTAATTGTCCATCAAACGGTAGAGGAGCAGATGTGAATAGAGGTGTACAACTCTGGTTTCATAACTGTCTTTTTCTACAGTGCAAGCATTGCAACAGTGACTGTGCTTAAACATTATATTATGGGTAATTTATTGATTTGAAAACTCAAATTATATTCGCAGAGATAATCTGAGGAAATGTTGGTAAATATGTTCTCTGTTGACGATGAGGTGATGGCCAAGTTGTTTGTTTTATTTGAACGTTAAAAGTTATTAGTCAAATACATTTTGTGAAATTTCAGTTCTTTTGGATTTTGAGTGACAAAGGTAATTATTATTTAACAAGATCTCAATCAAATTGAATGCTATTGAAAATTGATTGAAAGCTTTAAAATAGTTTTTTCACTGTTGCTGTACTGAAAAAAGTGTGCCATACTTTTAAGAGATTTCGATTATGTGACAAATGTCCATGTAACTGGTCCAACCAGTTCTGCTACAGTAAATGGCTCCAATTGTGTTTTGTAGATTTTGAAGTTGTACTTATGTCCGTTATGTGAAAGTTTTCACAAACAAATATATCAAAAACAAAATGTGTTTATATTGACTTTAGCGTAAGCTTTTCAGGGTCAAACCAGGGGCGTATACATCTGCTGTTACCCAGTAACATCTGAAGTTTGAGTATTAACAATTTACTTTATTAGTCAGTGCATTGTAATTTAGATGATAATCCCGGGAAAAAATAAACGCAATATCCCAAGCAACGCTTGTAAAATCAAAGCAGTTCATAACACAGACCGATGCCCGCAGAATTCCAGCGCGCTCTTCTGAGCTTGCCAAATAGCCACTGCAGCACGCACACAGAAGTCCAAGTATCGGACTCGGCACACAAGTCAGAATTGAGGTAGGCTAACCAAACTTTACACAACTAAAGAAAGTTTCTAAATGATAGGCATACCGATCATCATATTTTGACTAAAACAGAATTTGTTTTGCGCGCTTGCATTAACTATTGATGTCCCTGCCAAAGCTGATATCAAACTTGCGTCCCTGAACTGTTGTACAGTGGGTTAAGCAAGGGGAGTTTTTATAGCCTAGTAGTGCATTGTGCGCAGCAAGCTTGAAATAAAAAAAAGGGATATGAATAGGGGCCTGTGCCCCAGTAGAGTTTTATGTCTAACAACGCCTCTGGTCAAACTATCCTCAGTCCAGGATCTTTGACCTGTTTGTATTCACTTAAGTGCATTGGCTCTGCAATTTTTCAAGTTCTAAAATCCACATAGGACACTATTTAACACAGTATTGTAACAGTATGAAATGAAAATGATTCTATTTATTATTTCTTAATTTGTTTTTATTGTATTATTATACAGGAATTATTTCAGGTATTGTGAACCAATGTATATTTCAGTAAAATCATTTTTTACAGTATAATTGTCCTGTTATTAAAGATCTCCCTTAAACCATAGATCAAAAATATTTTTCACAGATTAAAGAGCTTAAAGTGCACTTGAATGATGAATAGTCTTTCACAGCCATTAGCTGACTTTCATTTACTGTGGTCTCAGAGGTCCTCTGGAGTGTTGGGTTCCTGGAGAAGGCAGCTTTGGGGAATGATTGAGGTGACATGGGCCATCATAAATCATTGGACAACTAGTATCTCTAGATGTTTTGGTGATGAAACACATTACTTCTCCTCTCCTCTGCCTTTGGCGAGGCATTAATTAAATTACCTGCAGCGGGCTTGTGCTAAATGCCAAACAGGCACTGTTGCTCATAGTCACATGGTGACTTTGTGGTGTCTTCCTCTACATAGACAGAAAGAATAGGATCACCGTGCACAAAGTCCAAAGGAAATTGGCATCTGAGTTTAATGGCCAGTGGAAATGATGTGCTGCCTGATTTCTGTGGGCACAACTCAGGTTAGTAATTGGATTTTACTTGATCAGAATATAAGTGGGTGCTTTCTCAGGCTGGAAAGATGCATCTTTCATTTTGCAGACATGCCTGCTTTCTTGCTGACATTTCCCAGCCTTGCACTGTCTTTGACCTGCTCCACATTATTTTAGGTAAGGTGTAACCTTTATCTTAAGTCCCTATACTTCAACATACCTATCAGTGATTAGGGCAGAGGTTCTCAATTCAGGTGGCACTTCTCCTCAAGTAATCTACATCCAGAAAATAAATGTTAAATAAATGTTTATCGAAACTTCAAATGTGTTTGGAATAGAGATACTATTTAACTTCAGTAGATACTAGTGGAGTAAACATACCCATGGAGTAGGTACTGTACATTAGAAAGATAGATGGAGATAGGTAAAACAATTATAGATGTCTGAGATTGAGTCAGGGTGTGGAAAGTGTAGGATCACTCCCAGCGGGTACAATTACCGGCTGTCATTTGAACCAGCCATCTTTGGGGATATCAACAAATATCCTGCATCCATCCTTAATTACTTCTACCCATGAGTCTTTACTGAGTTACAGAAGAGCGTCAAGCTTTAATTAAAACCAGCAGATATTGCACAATTTCACCACGGTTGTGAAGATGAGAAAATAAGGAGGTACTTGGGCATGTCAATGTCATGGAGCTATAATTTGAAGTCAACATACTTGTTTTTGTATATTGCACAGTGCTATTAAACACATTATTTCATTAAGAGTGGAAGACTGTAGGGTGGAATTGATACTAGAGAAAAGATGAATGTTGTCTTCCTCTATTTCTCTCCTTCTCTTCAGCCATGAACAATTGCTTGTCACATTTTTTATTTTTGAGCTTCTAGCCATCTACCCTTTCAAGGCAACCAAAGCCAGTTTGAGCACACACATTTCGCAAATTCACATCCAAGCATCTCCTTCTCATTTAGAGGCAGTCAAACAAAATAACTTGATTGGTAAACGTGTAATGTGCAATAAAACATGTTGGACAATTGAAAACAGCAGGCCCTATGTTTGCATGGTGGTAGAGAACCTCACAGATGGCTACCACAGTTTCTCTTCGGAGAAAGAGAGAGGGTTTTTTAAATAAACTTACTTTACAGCCATTGCTTCATTGTAGCTGCTGACCCCTTCACCTGTCCTCTCTCCTGTGGTGCAGGCCAGATCCATCTCTTCAGTGGTGGAGTTTAACCTCTGGACCTGTGACCACTGGAGGCTGCTGCTGGTGGTGCTCTCATTAGACACAGGCCGGGAAACAGGTCAGGTGCTGTGGCCGTCAGAACCCGGACCAAAGGGATACTCCACAACACAGCCATTTTTCTGCTCCACACCAACCACGTCCATCCCTCGAGGGTCTACTCGGGTCAACAAGACGAACCTTCACTGCCACATTTACAGCATATGCCCGTCAACACTGTTCAGTGTCAGAAATTGTTTTTGGTTACCAACGTTGGCCTTATTTATCATCGGTCATGGCACTGACTGGAAAAAACATGAGTAAAAAATTCCTCGCTCTCCAGGGGGCACTGACCGAACATCATAGCTCCAGTGCTGTTGGCGTCGAGCTTCCCATCAGGCTCTCTCTGACACATGGTCACCCATGTAGGCGAGAACAGGAAGACAATCTGGCCCAGAAAGCTGGATCTCTCTCAAAGCCTGTACAGATCAGTCCATAGCAGATACTGCAGGTTGTAGCTGCACAGAAGCATACATTGTCAATATCCCCAAGTGTGGCTGGGACAGTTGGGGGCTTTATCGAGCCATGGAGGTAAGATCTTTCTGCCTGTTCTCTGAGTTAGCATTCATCAATTCCCTCACAACTAAAAATTAGCTCAGAGCACATATCCCCCTGTATGTGCTGTGCTGTAATATATACTAGATACCTCTGCTGACTGTAAAAAAGCGTTATTTAGTTTGTTTATTTTTGGTGTTGGTCGTCTTCTTTCTTTTTTTGCCACTTTTTTCAGTTGACATAAAAAGAAATGTTTAAGTAGCTTTACAAATGTTACTTCATTAAAGTTCAGTGTCATAAAACATTTGAATTAATTTCATTATATTTTTATGACTACATACTTCAAATGTAGATTCCTGTGAGACTTCCTCTCCCAGCATCTGTGGTCTATTTGCATTTTAAGAAGTTAAAGGGGCATGCTTAACTCTTGGCAACACACTAGAATATCTACCCAGGGAATTCGCAGATCACTTCACAGGGCAACAGATGTGCTCCACGCCCATTCAGCCGAGACAGAGGGAGAGAGAAGGGGTGGAAACTTTAGACAGTCTTGTACACCAGTCGAGAAATACTTGTTGCTTCTCAGCATTCGTTGGTAAGTTCTTCATGAATTTTTGATTGCTTGAATGCTTTTAGAGGGTTTTTTTGTGACATAGATAGTAATTATTCTTTCTTAAAGTAGATATGAATTTGCAACAATATGAGTTACAGCTTGATTAATGACACTAAACATGGGAAACGTTTAATTATACTCAGTGACACAAATTCAGTTCAAATTGATGTGTTCGCCATGAATAAATTATGTCACTAATCAAGTCGTTTTTTAAAGACCTGCCAATTTTTTAAACAGCTTTGTTAGATCTATGAAATCCCTTTTAGTTGGTAAAAATATCACTACTGTCAAAGACGTTTTGAGAGCAGTTTTGAATTCTCAACTATCCTTCACTTGAACTAAAAGAGTAACGTATCTTATGTCATAACATCAACCAGCCTTTTACATTTTTTTCTTTGAATCTCTCTCAACTGTGGCTCATTCAAACGTGTCTTTTGTTAAACCCCAATAGTTGTCGCCTGCATCCAGAATTAGAGATTCCATGACAACTGACGGTCCAAAATACACATACAATACATCAAGTCTCATGGCGACCACAGTGGGAGTAGCTGGAATAGAACCTACCATGGCACCTGTTCAGGCCATCACAGAACTCCTCCAGACTGGTGAGAATGTCACATTCTTTGACGTAGATTATGCCCTACTGTTCTTTGATGGGAGAGCATTGTTCACTTTCGGGAACTAGAAATGCAGAGATGCTAAGAGAGCAGCAAAAAAATAAAATATGTTTGTGACCCTCTTCTACTGTACACCCTTGTTCTGACTATAACACACACCTTAATGATAGATATTGAACCTTAACCAGCTGTGCACTCTCACTTGACTTTGTACATTGTTCAGGTTTGGCCAATCAGGGAACTCCTCAATGTGTTAGCTGTCAAATTTCCTGCTCATCAGTGTGGCATCCTTTTCTCACTTTCTGAAACCCCATTCAAAGATTTTCAAAATGGCTTTTTGTCAGCTTGGAAGACGGCAATCATCAGAGACTGTGTGAGGTAAATGGTGTAGATGGAAACAGCAGGGCAGGAGATGAGGGCTTTCTCCAAGCAAAGAAACCGACAGGAAATAACTCCTTAGCTTGAGTTCCTCCACGGGGAAATGGATCTATTTGCTAGAGAGAGAGAGAGAGAGAGAGAGAGAGAGAGAGAGAGAGAGAGAGAGAGAGAGAGAGAGAGAGCGATGGAGGAAGGGAGAAAGAGAGACAGACTGACTGACCGATCGAGATAGTGCGTGTGCGTGTGCGCGCCCACGTTTGCGTGTGCTCGCGAGCACGCATGGGCTCAGCGTCTCTGCACGTGTGGCACAGTTGAGGTGTATCACTCTGCAGGGCGACAGATTAAAGGGAGTGTCTGTTTATCATACACACTCAGGGCTCAGAGAGGAGCCTGGGAAAGGAGAACGCCATGGGAGCCGCTCCTCTGATAAGGGACAACAGACACACTCACAGCAGTTCAGTGTCACCCTCCCCCACTTTTCCACAGTACAATTGCAATTTGAACAGCACACAGTTAGGTGACAGCAAAAGACCCCCATCCAATAACAGGCTAATTTCGCACAAGAAAAGAAAAGGTTTACTACAGAAAAGGGGTGTTTTCTACACAGCCATGCTACATTGTAGTGGCCCAACAAACTGTTTCGATTTGTCATATACAACAGAAGCATAATAAGCATTACACATTTGGTTAAACTATTGCATAATTTAATTGTGTATATGACGAGAAGAAGAAAACAATTGTTCCTTGTTCTGTTTTGGTCTTCACCAAACCTTCAGCAGTTGCTGAGGGGCTGAAAATGGAGACTAGGCTCTTAAGCCTGATCTGTGTTAAAACCCAACAATGTCATAAAAGGACAGCTGTCTCCAGGATGTTGTCACTTTCCCTGGATGGCCCCCTACTGTGTTCACATACGGTGCTCGTGTCTAGATAAAGATGCGTTTGATGGAGAGCAGCCGACAGTGTCACACTACACGCTGTGTATCTAGTCAGAGAGGCCACACTACCAACCAGCAACTCTTCCTTCTTCTCCGTGGCGAGCAGATGTGTATGCAAGGCTGATGCAGAGCAGTATCCTCCAGCTGTTGACAGGCTGGTGTGACAGGCTCAAAGTGAAGCCGTCTGACTCTGGGACACCCCTTTCCATGGCTGGGCTGTCAGAGTAGTGAGAGGGAGCCTGCGAGGAACACAGTGAGCATTCTAAAATGCACGCCTGCAAGGCTGTCGAACAGCCGTATACGCTTTCGTCTCCCTGTGAGGGGAAGTTCATTGAGGTGGGACAGTCGAGATGTAGGACAGGAGATCAAGGAAGGAACGGTGTTCGGCTCCCTGTACGTGGCGCTCTGAAAACACTGTTTGTACACTCCCGGCATATTAAGTCTCATTTTGTCTCTTTAATGAGGCAGATTCAGTGTGATCCCTTTGCTCTCCTTATCACTGTGTCAACTGGCACTCCACACTTATGTTCAAGTTTGAGGAGTCAAGTAAGGCTGTATCGCCTGCTACTAATTAGAGTGTGTTTTCTAGCCTGCCTCTCACATTCTCTCACTATCACTACCTGTCAGGCATGGCGTGCAGGCCATTCTTCACTGGTAGGCCAGTCAAACTCAAGGTCATCTCATTGCCTCAGAGCAGCTTGGGGATAGTTTCAGAGGGCAATGTGGAGATACATCAAACTTGGGACTCTGCTGAACAAATGGTTTTTCACAGATGTAGCTCTGTGAACACGATGTATAGTATCCAGACATGCCTGTCCACATAACTTTGTAGCCACATAATTTGCCCCTGTTCTTTACAACAATTGTCAACATTTGAATACTCCAAGAGATAACAATCAACCTAAAACATTACTATGCTGAACAAGAAAGCATGCCCTAGACTCCTTTTGACACATGTGTTTCACAACCATTTTACATCAGGCCTAGGCAGGGCTGGAGAAAAAAAATTAACATTCTGAAGCCAGGAATGACATCATAAGGGTGGGAGAAAGGAAGTCTGGGAGAAAGAAAGTGTTGAGTTCAGCAGCATGTGAACTCATCTCCACTATACCTGGCGTGAAGCATGTAACAGCACATTTAACGGACTGGGTGTGTGTGAACAAGTTCAGCACGTTCGATTTTGAAACCACAGAAACAAAAAATGATTTAAAAAGACACACCTTTTCAACAAAGACTTGTCAGTGGCCAGTCGTTACTTGTTCTGGTATTCTGTACTATAAGATAGATCCCTTCCTTTTTAACCATTATTTTATTCAAATTAACAGCAGAAATGTTAATGGTGACATCATTAAAGAGACTGAAGGTAATTGTTATTACTTATCAAGAGGTCAGTACTGCAGTTCGCTGTTACTAGGAAATTAACTATTAATTTGCATAATCGTTATGTGCACACAGACACAGTTGATACAGAACAGTGGGTATGTATTCTTCCGGCTATTGTGCACCTCAATACCAACGCCTACAGTCCTGAGGTTACAAGTCATCACCAGTGAACCTATTTTTAGTTTTAGGAACCAGATAAGGTACACAGGAAAGGAACTTCTCACCCCTTTCAGCTTGTGAAAGCTCACGTCGAAGAGTTCCCAGCTTCCTGTGTTCACAAAATAAGTGTTGCATTTGAATACCCTTTTGAAGTGATGAATACAAAAACAGTCACACATACAGTCAACATAAATAGACTCATACAATCAGTATATCCACTGTTTAGAACTCCTCACAAGCACAAAACCATTTCCATTCATTATCTTTGGACCACTACCTCAAAACAAATATTTGGGAATTAACCGTCTTGGACTTGAAAGTGGCCATAGAGAGCGGTTCAGAAAAAACTAAACAGTAGCATGGCACAGCTAGGAGAAAGTTCACCTGGAAGGTTCTGAAAACAGACGAGCCGTACCTGCAGGACCACAGTGCCTTCATTTCAGTGAGAATATGTTTGCATCAGCAAGATGTCCGACTTCCAGACCCACCTTACATCATTCCCTAAAGGGAGAAGCTTTATATGATTCTACAGACACCAGCTGCTCCCACGACTGAATCTTAGTATAGCCCATCTCTCGTTGAACCTCTCACTTGTTCTTCTGCAGTGATTCTTTTTACGAAGTACATTGACAAACATTGTATGCAGAGTACATTTTGCAACATATTGTCTATAACACAGAAAGATCAAGTTAAGCTAATTATCTGTATTATTTATTGGTTTTGTGACTCCTGTTTTAGTAAAGGGCTGCCAAATGCATTTCACTAAAAGCCCAACTTTTTTGTGCTTTGAAAATGCAATTTTCAGTCATTTAGAAAAACGTCTCCGAACTTTTAGACCCTTTTAGAGCAAAAATCTGATATGGTTTTTGATGAAGTTCTATTTTCAATGCCCATGAACAGCCGCCAGTTACTGGATGACAAGGGAAATGTGATGCACTCTCCTTTGGCAACCAGTTTGTAAAGCTGCTCTCGGGTGTATCCAGTCCTTGTTTGTGTACTCGGATGTTTGTCAGCTTGAGCCAGTTGGGTTTGTTCTGGAGTTGTTCCATTTACTATCCTGTCCAACAGCATGTCACCACACAGGCATCCTGAGGTGCGGTCCTAAGGATTAGATGGAGCTCTGTGATGGGGAGCAGATGTCTGGGCCAGGGAAGGAGCAGAAACACCCTTCCGTTTTTGTCACTGGAGTTCATGTTAGCTTCGTAGCAATAATACTAAATCAGTATTTCAAGTTCAAATGACATTTGTATATGTTGATGATAGAAAACAGTTTAGCTTGTGTTTGTGTATCTTTACAACTGTGGTCATTTGACATTTTTCTTTAAAGCAGGAATCGCTTTAATCCTTGAAACAACTGAAGCACCTCTACGTAAGTTTAATACATAAAAAGTATTGTCTGTTGTTTTACATTTGTTTTCAGTCTTTCAGTATTTGTTTCAGTATAGAATCTAAACCTATTCATGGAAACGTGTTTATAATTAATTTCTATTTAGGGGAATTCACCGACAGACATACAAGTGAAACAACAGCCGTCACTATCATAGGTAAGTTTATTACAAACAATGATATGTTCTACAACAAAGCTAATGGGAGATAAACAAGGATAAAAGAGGACCGAATGCCGTAAAATTACATGCTTGGATGACCCATTAAACGCAAAGCTACAACAACACGTCTTCAACTGCATAACCGGGATACAGAAAGGGACAAAGGCAGGTGACAAGTGTAAGTGTGAGAGTCAAAATAAGAACGAGCATGTGAAATCTGACAGGGTGGGAAGTGGTTGTGCGGTAATGAGGGAGCTAATTTGAAAAACACTCTTCAGTCTTATTCACACACCCCCACTAACCCTTTGACAAAGGAACCTCGAGGCAACTGCCTCTCACTCCCCAATCAAACACCTCTCAAGGCCCTTCACCTCATGGGTCTCTTCCTCGTAGAGAAAACCTCCCTATTAGACCGGAAGCACCAACAGGGATTTTGCTGGCGTTCCATTCACCCTTCCCCGTCCGAGTGATGCCTCACAGGCAGAAACACTTTCATGACCTAAGGACTCGAATTAGCTTCAGCACCAAAAATCTGTCAAATCCACTTTCTGTAAAGCGCCCAAAAAACAATGCATTGGAAACAATATACAGATCCCTTGAAACCTTTTGCATGATTTGCCTGTAAAAATGCTGCTGTTAGTTTGTGTTTGTTGGTTCCTTGACAATAGGTAAATACCACAAAGTTAAAGGTGATTAAAGCATTCATGATGCAAATGTTTTCAAACTAGACACAGATCTATTTGCTCCTCCTAGCACCTGGGAGGGTGCTGGAAGTATCACGTCTGTGTAGGAGACAACAATGACACACATTCAGCTGATTATAACAAAGTCCCACAGCCAAGGTGAACAGCTGTTCCACTGCAATCATTTATACTGATCACCTACTCAATCTCTCTTTATTTAGTTCCCCCCCACTCAACAGGTGATAAGGCCTGGGTCTGTACTGTACTGTTTGTTTAATATCTGGTTCTGCCATGTGTGATCTGGATTGTTCTAGGTGCCTCGGTGCATGATTCGTCATTTTATGTTCTTGGAGGTAAGTACAGACTTTGTGATACAGCTTTTTGCTGATGTCAATGATATGACCTATTTACTACCTGTATGTAATAATAATAATAGGCTCTAAACTTCCTTTTTGCTTTTAGAATTTGTTTTGCTGCACCTTTTCTGATGCCTACATATATGTCCCTTTCCAGGGGTAATTGCTGCAGTTGCAGTGTTGTTGCTGTGTTTAACCGTTTTGGGGCTACAGTACATGTTCAAGCACAAGGGATCATACCTCACCAACGAGGAAGATGAGTATGAGTCCATTGAGAATACTGACATAGAACTTCAAAAGGACACAGCTCTACTGGAGGTTGTGGGTGAAGAATAAAAGAAACTGGAAACTCAGTTGACATTGGTCTCATACCCCACATTTGTGAGACATTTGTGAAATAAATTCATAAAAACGGAGGCAAAATGTGTTTGCTGGAATTCTAAGAACAATCCATCAAATGTTCTTTGGGGAAGGGGGGGGGATGTTGGATATTTTACTTTTACTTTTGAGTGTTTATTGGCCAGTTGATTGTAGACAATGTATGACACTTTAGACAGGTCATTCTCTGCTCTTTGATGCAAACAGTGAATCAATTGTCATGCTAGTTCACACGGTTGTACATCATGACATTAATCAAGCATATCTGCCAGATACTGTATGTTTCCAATATTGACAGCACTTAAAACATCGGTGAAACTTCAGTGGATTTTGTGTTTCTTCAGAGCATTTTTTGTAAGATGATTTTCTTTTGATATGTAAAAGCTCTTTTAAAAGACATTTGTTATACAAAGACAGCTTGAACTAAATGTGACAATTCTCAAGGAGCCAGATGACATGATTTAGTAAAGCCTGCCAAGATATTGAGATAATGGGGGCAGACAATGTTCATAGACTGTCAGAAGGGAAGATTTCAAGTCAGTAAAAACATGAGATGGTACACCTAACAGGGTCATAATATTTTTTTTCAACCTAACTAAATATATGCAATCCTAATCTAACAATTTACCCTTTTCAAACTGTATTTTATGATTAGAACTTTCTGTCTAGAACTAGAGATTATTTCTTTCAAATGCCCAAAGAAAAATATCAGAATAAAGAACTATAGTACTGTATTTTGAGATCCTGTCATTGGACATTTCCTAGTTTACTGCAAACCATAGGATCATACATTAATTGTGTTTCTTTAATTACAAATACCCGTGCCCCTGCAACCTCAGTATTAACATAAGGAATGACCTCATTTTGTTTGAGGAAAACATGAAAACAATTTATAATTATCTATTGTACATATTCTTGCTAGTTATGGGGAGACCTTTATTGTCAACAACAACAACAGAGAGGTTTCAAAGGAGAGCTCAGAATAGCTGCATCATCAGGGGACAGACTCGGAGACAGTGTCCTAGCTACAGGAGGCAGCAAAATGGGTCCCAAACTGTTACAACCAGTAAGACATTGATACTGTCAGGCTGTGATGGAGCATTAGACTGCAAAGCAAATGTCTACTGTACAATCCCACTGTAATACATTAAATGAAAGGTTAATAACCAAAACTGAATCTACAGTTCTACAGTTCTACAGTTCTCAATCTAAGTCGCTCTGGATAAGAGCGTCTGCTAAATGACTAAATGTACAGTATGTCAGCATGAAGGAGCTAAAAAAAGGGTGCCGAACCAAATACAAATAAGAACAGAAAGATTTACAAAACAATGAATTCCACAAATAATGTGTATGTTTATGATAAATACAAGATGGAAAAGAATGACAAATGTTGGGGTGATACAGCCAGTTTCTTTTGAAAGTGATTTCTTTGTTCATGTGTATGGGTGTGTGTGTGTGTGTGCGTGTGTGTGTGTGTTTGCCTCTGTCAAAATAAGATGCAAAACCCTTAAATACAGTAAACTAAACCAACGTAATTCAATGATCAAGATCTAATTTCTTGGCAATCTGTCTCTTACAATCACTTAGTTCCATTGTAAAGAATTACCATTGTAAGTCATGACAACAGGAGAGATCATATTGCTACATTGATGGTCTAAAAGATACTTTAATTGGTTGTATTCTTTAATTGCCTTAATGCTCTTTGGTGTCAAAACACACATTTAAATGCAATAAACCCCTCATTTAATTTCTGAGTGCATCCGTAGCATAGGAAAGACTAATTGAAAAATGTCAGAACAAGGAAAGCAATTAATTTACCTTGAAATTACTTTCAGCAATAC
The DNA here is from genome assembly GCF_963692335.1 of Osmerus eperlanus. Classification (NCBI taxonomy): domain Eukaryota; kingdom Metazoa; phylum Chordata; class Actinopteri; order Osmeriformes; family Osmeridae; genus Osmerus; species Osmerus eperlanus. The sequence continues at coordinate 5,874,642 of NC_085038.1, forward strand.
AATGCCATTTTTCTTGCAATGGAATCCTCCAAGCAGCTCTGGTGATGTGCAGCACTGGTTTGAGACAGAGGCATAAATGGACCGCTTTACAATAATAATCCCCAGTCAATTTTCCAGGTTTCTCGCTATTTTTGTTTGTTTGTGTGTTTCACAAGTGATCTTTTTTGAAGGGGGAATGGAAACTATTAAAAGGTTGTGTGTGTTCCCCTAGGGGGAGAGCCTTCACATAACACCAATGATTAATATCAAGCGCTATCACATGAGGGAGGGCTGTTATACTCAGTATCAGCACAACTGGGATCCTGTTGTAGGTAAGAGGCTGCAGGCCGTTTGCCAACACTACCCACTCTACCAACACTATACTCTACCAACACTACCCACTCTACCAACACTACCCACTCTACCAACACTATACTCTGCCAACACTACCCACTCTACCAACACTACCCACTCTACCAACACTACCCACTCTACCAACACTACCCACTCTACCAACACTACCCACTCTACCAACACTACTCACTCTACCAACACTACCCACTCTACCAACACCACCCACTCTACCAACACTACCCACTCTACCAACACTACCCACTCTACCAACACTACTCACTCTACCAACACTACTCACTCTACCAACACTACCCACTCTACCAACACTACCCACTCTACCAACACTACTCACTCTACCAACACTACCCACTCTACCAACACTACTCACTCTACCAACACTACCCACTCTACCAACACTACCCACTCTACCAACACGGACCACCACCTCCATGAAGTCATCCATGAGTCCTTCTCCTGTATGTCTAGGCATGTACTGCAAATACACAAGGACACAGAATGTACTGCAAAGACATCCACGGTCACACAATCCCCCACACTCCACAGCTAACCACTAGTCAACAAGTACATTTTTTAAAATAATTATGGAATTAGCACGAGGCTACCCCTACTAAATACCACTACTAAAACTGTAGCCAGTTGTATCATATTAGCTATGATAACGTTGACATTCTCTTCATTGTTCCTCAGTTGTAAGAATCTACATGGTTTCCTCCAACCATGCAGTGCACTGTTTTTGCACCATCTAGTGGTCGAAATACAGAAGTACAATGAGCTTACTTGTACATGGGAAGAAACAAAACAGTACTGCAGTATTGTACTTTTACACATGGAATTAAAAAATCAATTTAGATGCATTCTTCTCCACCACCCCAACTCAACATTCTGATTCTGTTACAGTCAACCTCATCAGCTTGAACTAATAACTGTAGTTACAAAGGAGTCTACCACTTACTAGACTGGCCACTGCAAATGGTGGTTTTTATTGAATTTCCAGCTGACCATGGTGACTCAATTCAGAGTGGTCTTCAATTCATGTGAGGCGTTACACTGGGTGTCTCTGTCAATGCCAGGTCAGAATTGTCCGTTTACATTGCTGAGTGAGCTGGTAGACTGGCAAATTCGACAAGTGTGTTTGCTTCTATAAATAAGGTGTTTTGGACAGGCACGTGCCTTGCTGCATTGATAAACAGAGACTGCTGTTAGTAAGGCCAGAGAGACAGTTACAGAGTTATCGCTAGTCCAGACATTCAGACCATTGACCGAATGCCAGTAAAACTTTCTGGCTTGGGGAGGGAGTGGGGGCAAATGTTAGCCTTAATATGACCAAGGCCAGCAAACTGCCTGCCTTGCCTGTTAGGCTAGCAGGGATACCACACACTTAGTTCAAGCACGACCATAAGCACGGCCAGAGAAAATAGACAGAGGAAGTTGTGAAGATTATCATCATCCCAGTGATGTATTGCTGTACAATAGTTTTCTGTGTCGCTTCTATGTAAGTCTCCTGAGGTATTATTTACAGCAACATTTGAATTAAGAGGCCACTGGAAGTTGTATCCTTCTGTTCCTCACTCACAATTTTCCCTGCACATTTTGCTTTTCTATTTGAAACTTAAATTACCCTGAAATTATCTAGATGTACACTGCTGCATTCAAATGCTCAATGTAATGTACTGTAGTGTAATTCTCAATGTTAGACACTGACATTACAAAGCTTAAAGGACAGCCCAAGGGTTCAGAGTTACTTTCGGACATCACAGGTAACACTTAAATAAATTACTTCATTATTCTTCATGGCTATGGTGCCATAGGTGTTTTTGTAATGATAGTGCACATATTAGGTCAAGTCTTGGCTGACAGCCTATAGTCAGACTTTGAATCCGCCCATCCATCCATCCTGCAGAGGCTTGGTCAACCAAGATAATCTGAAGCCCATTAGAAAGGCATAAAACTCACAAGCTATGACTTCAGCACAACCCAATCCCTTTAATACAGGGATCAGCATTCCTTAGACATCACACAAACTCAGATAAGATTAAGGATAGTGCAGTGGAGGGCCAAAACCTTTTTCTTCTCGTGTTACATTATCTTAAAACCATCTTCGCTGAGTCCATACATATCCGCTGTTCTTCCTCCCTTTCAACTAGTTTAATGTTTTTTTTGTTGAGAAAATGTTACTTTATCTTATTTGCTTGATTGCTAATTATTATCAATTGTAACTGCCAAATAAATATTGTGTTAACACTTTTCCCATTCAATTAGTGTTGAATTTCTGAACTTAAATCCAATATGTTGGCAGTATATGAGTTTGACTGTTTCTGCAATTGAGCCTGAGGCATACTGTACACCAGCCTTTTTAGAGCAGGAGAGGAAGAAGTGACACATCCTTGCCCACATTCAGCTCTCTGTTTACCTTAGGTAATGCACAACAGCTCCAGTTGTACAAATTAATCAGGACATGGAAAGGTGTGAAAAGCTGTGAGGGAATTGTTTTCTCAGTACCTCATCTTGATTTTTTTTTCTCTCGTTTTTAATCATGTGGCTTTAATGACATCTGCTGAAACGCATGGATGGAGGCAGTGGCTTCTCAAACGTTCTGTCAGATGTACAAAAACAGCTAATGCAATAACGACTTGACTGGCTCCCGTATCTAAAACCGAGTTTGGGTTTGTACACCAGTACGGAAAATCAAGGAAACCAAAGATGATAGCACAAACAGCGCGAAGAAAACAAAGACATAGGCTACAATCCCAACGAAAACGTTCCGGCGACAACAGTATCAGTGTATGTTGTTGTATCTAAATGCTACAACTGCTCTTCCTTTATCCTGTTCTCCTCTAGAAGAAGTGGATGTGGGGTCCAGGTCTTTCCTATCCCAGCGCAGGGGGATGAGTGAGTTCATGGGAAGCTGCCGGGTTCCCTGCGTGTGTGTGGAGCCGGTCCTCTGCAGGCCCATACCTCATGTCAGCGCAGAGGGAACCAGGGAAGCGGACTCCTAATCAGCCACAGATGAGTGGCGACGGAGCAGGCCAAGAGCAGAGGAGGCCGGGCCCTCTTCAATAACATTCGAAAATAACAGTCTGGGCTGGACGGCCGGTCCCAGAGGCCCAACAGGCCCGGCCCACTCCGAGCTCCGGCACACAGATTCCCCTGAAGTCACCACCTGAGAATGTTGGGACAGGGGCCCCCACAGCACCTCGCGTGCGAACGCAGTTTAGGGATGGAGGGTGGTGGTGGTGGTGGTGGTGGTGGGGGGGTGGTCCTGCCTACTCAGACAGCCAAGTCCTTCAACACCAGTCCCTGTTGTCAACTCCACAGTCCCCTAGACCAGGCCGGGGCCACCACTGAGGAGAGACTACATGCCTACACACACACTAAAAGGGATACTGTACAAGCTACGCTGTTGCTTAGAGAGAATGGGACTTTGGCTGAAGACGATATGGTCATTCACCAGGGGTAGTTCCCCAGGTTCTGTAGTTGCACTGATCATGCAACCACAGAACCTGTGGAACTAACCCTGGTGAATGACCATATAGTCTTCAGTCTGAGTAACAGGTTACTTTAACAGGAGAAGATGACATGAATGGGTCATAAGGACAGACCTTATGGAAACCAAGGTGAAATGACCCCTAACCCATGGTTTTTGCATAGGAGTTCATTTGAATCTTAGCAGGCTGAGAGGGAGAGAATTCCTACATGCAGAGGCATTTAAACTTCTGATGAGCCAATCGGATTACTAGGCTTAGTTACAGTACAGTGTGTGACTGAATGGAAACATAGTTGAACATCAAACCACTAGCACTACAAACAGTTTACCCTCCACACTATGGTACAGAAATACGTTTTGCAATTCAAATTCAAATTATTCATACTCACAAAAAACGGAATAGTGTCATGTAGTGAGACCCATGATTTTTTGGGTATGTTTCATAAAAGTTGTGAGACCAAAAATTTTTTACTGTATGTTCAAGCCAATATTAGTCACGCTTAAGTAAATATGGCTGGTTACAATAAAGGATTAAAAGGCAGGAGAATGACAAACTTTCCAAACCAGGTCAATAATGTGTGCCATCTGCTGGATGTAGAACGTAGAACGCAACACAATGGATTTGGAACCAATACCAGCCAATCAGGTATTTCTATGTAGGTACAGTAATAGCGTTTGAATTTAGCTGTACAAAGTCAGATAACGGTGTCCCTGCCTGCTGAGTATATCTGCATTCCATTTCAGATATTAAAAACACTGTCAGATAAACACAAGAAAACACATTCCTCCACTTTTCAAGTTAGTAATAAATCATATGTCCTCAGTGTAGAGCCAGGTAGGGGTGGAATTTACTGTAATACAATTCCCCTAGTCTGCTTGGCATAGAGATCAAGAGGACAGCAATGGGCGAGTGTTTGTTATTTTAGGAATAAGGCAAAGAGAGATTTAGTGCCATGAAATGCTGATAGGGATGGAAACTAGTTATTTTCCTAGTTCTTAGTTCATAGTTCTTCTTGTGCCTCTGTAATTTATTTTCTGAGCCTTGCTGATGAAAGGCGAGTTACAGGCATTCCAGCCCTGATGAATATCTAAAGCCTGGTCGTGGTTCAACTGTAGTGGAATACTTCTATAAACCTTTGTTTAATCCAAGAGTGTCCACGAGGTGACTGACTCATGTCCTCATTGGTTTGTTTCGGTATGTTTGTAAAAATACTGACATATTTCTTCCACCACTACATAAAATGGGGCTAAACTGAATTACAACTTAACCGGATTGCAATCTAGCTTTTATTCATCTTTGGGGACCCAAAATAGCCCGGGTCTGAGAGCATGACTTTACAGCAGTGACCAAGGGGGCTTTGTAAAACCTGAGCCTCCAATCCCTGTCTGGACTCAAACCACATGTGGTGGAGAGCAGGCCTCACTCTGGGTGCACTCCCTCTCTTCATTAATATGTTTATTTTCTCACACTTGCAGAAAATTGGGCATTAGGAGTGGCGCAAGCCCCTCTGGGAGAGTGCGCGTCATGTTGAGAAAACACTGCTGTTTTTCCTCTCCAGCTCTTTCCCTCCAGCTTCCTTCACTTTGTTTGAGACTGTTTTGTGTGCAGTCTGGCTTTAAATACGTGCTATTAGTTAGGTTAAAACACCTATAGTCTATAGTCTATACGCCTATAGTTGAACAAGCAAATCTACTTTTGTAGAACAAACAGGCGATTGTGAAGCAAAGGCTGGCTTCAAGTTATTCAATGGGATACAAACAAATGGTTTCCTGACTGGGAACATACTGGCAAGACTTCAGTCTAAAGTCCACCCCAGTATAACAGAAAGCATAACTCACTCGTCTCTTAAAAGTCCACAGCTAATTATCTCTTGTCATAAAAAAAAACAAGATGAGAAATAGGAACAATTTGTCTTCCAAAGGGTTTAGCATAACGCCTATGAAGGTGAGGTCCTTCCAACATTCTAGTGTGATTCATCGGCTGGAGAGAATGCCGCTCTCAGAAGCCATGGAAAAAGCCATGGCCAGACGGTAAGGTGGAGTTTATACAATGACCCCACTCTCCCCCCGCCCTGCATGCACACAGTCACATCCACGTCCTCGCCAACATCTGCCACCAATTACGGGAACACGCTGGCCTACTCCCAGAAGTAAATCAAATTCAGTATGACTGTGCGGTGTGTGGTGTTGTCTCTTTAAATCGACGGACTCCTCAGACCCCTCTCACGATGAAACCCTTGTTTATGTTGATTTTTTTTACAATGGTTGAAGCATGCGTCTCAGGTTTTGAACACGGAGATAAAGACACTGTTACCCTCTTCTATACAAGACGATGTGTCTTGTTAAAAGAAAATCTTGTCGGCTGACACACAAACTGCATATCTTGTAAAATGCCTCTGATGTCGCCGTCACAAAAAGAGAACACAACCTGTACCCAACTAAGCACTGACAGACCATTAAACCTGATGAATACTAACATACAGTGGGCTGAACTCTGGTTCTATTCCTAACGTTGCTGTTTTGATTCACAATCATGTTGCTACGAGTGGGCATCTGAGTTTCAAGCATGTTTCTTTAGTCAGTGAATCCTAGATGTTTATATATGGTTGCTTCGAGTCCTGTTCCACGCCACATAACCGTTGGTAGTGTTGATACTTGTGTGGGATATAGTGTATAGTAAAGGGTACAGAGTACATACAGAAATAACCAGTTTAAACCAGTAGGTGGGGATATTTCCTATGTTTGCAAAGTTCCTTAATCAGCCCAACAAGAACATGGTGTGGATATGATACCATGTCATATTTCCAACAGGGTTACACTTGCAGTAGATAATGAAGTACACATCCATAGAAAGGGAGCTTCCAAAATATACTGACTGAACAGAATTGGAAGTTTCAAGCATTCAGTCACTGAACATGTTTACAACCGCATTAAAGTCACCTCTGTGTCTTAGTAAAACTGGTTGTAATATGTGACTTGCTTACTCACTCATTATGGAAACCAACCACAGTTTTACTGTCCCAGCTGAACTTATAATGTCTTTATTTATATGCTCCAAGACATGGCAATGTTCTACTTGTACATTTTACAGAGTATGCTTGATCCCTGGCTAAGATTTATATTCACTCAGACATATATGAGCAATGAAATGATGAACACTGAGAGTATACCAGGTTAGATGATTAGTCAAACTAATTATTTTACATTGGTAAAAGTAAAAGGACACAAATGCAACTCTTACACAATCCTTATTAATACAATAGGCTACACAGATGAGAGATGTTTGACCTGCTTAAATGTACAATATGACAATTTGATATTGCTAACGTTAACCCAAACCATATAACAGTGGTAAGGCCTATTTTCAACTAAGGCCTATTATCACATGACTTTAGATGACATACAGGAAAATGACAGGGAAAAGTGTAGCGATGGAAGGAAAACAGAAAACTGTGCAGTGTTGCTCCGGCATCACCCCTTTCAGCGACAGATGTACCTCCAGACGGTACAGGTGTCTCTAGACTGGCACATGGACTTATGCAGTCAGCACAATCAAGCATTCAAAAGGACAGTCTCACGGTCACAAGTGATTGGCATGTTTTGTTCCTTAGAAATATCCACTTTGAGATCTCAAGTTAGTTACGAATGGTGACCTTCATTGGAAGTATTGTTGATGAAAGGTTTATGCATGCTGGGTCATGACAACGAATCCAAACATCTTGTGAGTGATATCGTACAGTACTAGCAGAGAGTGACCTTCTCAACCCTTGCTAGGCCTTTGCAATCAACCGTACTCAGGGAGTGGGAGGAAATTGTCAATACAACAGTCCAAATATCCAATGATTTAACTGTGTGACCATGACTTTTGGTACGTTCAAAGTGAAAGAAAGCCTTTGTGTTCATGTAACAGCTCAGGTCGTTTGTTTTGGGTGACACTGTTTCAATATGCGAGCTCTTTCTTTGTGATATGGTCAGAGGCTGTGTGTGTTTTTCCACACCCTGACAGGCTTGGTGACCGAATCACAGCTGGGCTGTCAACACTGGAGCATGAATACATATCCATGTCAAAGAAAGGATTTGCACTATAGACGTGATTCTAATGCTAAAACAATAACATGTTCATTAAACAGATGAAGAGAGATGTGACCCTGTAAACCTCTTGGTCTGCAGTCATATGCAGCTAAGTCTATTTAAACTTCATTGCTCAAGCTACATTGTGGCATCATATTTCTTCATCTTACCCAATGCGCTGAAGATATAGGACTTCTTAATGGCTGGGCTTGATGGGTGGAGAGTGGCATAGCTGTTATAAAAATATATTTGATTATCATTTTATGATATTGTAATTGCATTTTTAACTGCCACTTGTTTCACTTGAAAAGCAAAAGAGTATGGCCATTTAAATCAGAGAAATCATTATTTTGAAAATCATCATACTTGCTTTAAAAACAACCTTGTGCTCAATGTTAGGGTATTTTTGTCTTGCTGTTGGAGTTGTCAAGTCATTTTAGGCTACACCAGTATAAAGTGTTGCATGTCTCATGATATCATATCATGTGGACCACCTTAAAAGCCTCTCTCTTCTCTCTCAAAACGCTCGCACCAATAGCAAGGCCACTGTACCTGCTGCGCAGTTTACAGTAACAGTGTCTGGTTGGTTGGAGTAGGAGCAAAGCAGCTTATAACGCAACTGGAGTCTGTTTGAGTTTTAAGAGTCCGTATATAAAACTTTTAAGGAATACGGATACTATTTGACTGACTATTTCTTTGGACGAGGAAAACCCTTCACTTTTTTTGTTTTTTTGTTTCAGCCCTCATTGGATTTCTCGGTTTATCAGGGAGGATTCTGTCAGAGGTTACTCCGACCAAAGCGAGCTGCGTGTCGGCTTATTCACCAGGGATTTTAACAGCAGTCCGATTTCTTCTAATTGTGTGAATCTTAGAAACATCGACAAGAATAAGAGGTGGACACAGGATAAATATTGTTTTATTGACTTTACACTTGGGAAACAGACTATGTTGGGGAACGTGGCGCTCTACGCTGCTAAGAAACGGAAGAAGCCTGTTCAGAAAGTGTAAGCAAACCGTCCCCTTGTTCATAAACGCTTGAGTTGAAATGATCGATAGATGCATGCATTATATTACCATTGTGCTTCCGTATCTCCCAGATGTCATGTTTTTGGTATGAATTGTATTCTTGTAGGAATAACCATTCGAATCGTATCAAATAGTTATACATTGTATTCAAGATTATTTGTAGTAACAGGGAAACTATTCGGGTACTGTAGCTACAGGTAGGAAGGATAACCAATGAAGTGTCATCTATAGACTACCAATACTAATACAAGAAGTGCAAATTATGGTTGGACTGTGTTGTCAAAATAGCTGAATGTACGAATACATGCATCTATTTGTAGAGGGCAATAGTCAATACATCGCTTCAAATGTTTAGGGTTACCTTAAAAGTCTGCCTCGGTGTGTAGGCTAGCCACGGTCTGGCATGGAAGTAGCAGTCTACCCTTGCATTAATCATAATCAAGTTGCTAGCTGGCTGTGCTCTCACGCGATGCTTACATGAGGGAGGGGCAGCAAGGGGGAGCTGGCGCAAGGTTCTGTAATCTGATAGGCCTCGACTTTTTTTTCCAATTATGAGAAGACGTTTTTGTCCTTTTTTTCTGCAAATAAACATATTTTCAGCTATCACAGTTACACAACAGTACCTGCTGGCCATAGTAAAGATACATACATTGCTGTCAAGCAAATTTGAACCCGCGTGTTGTTCGTGTACAGCACTAGTGTGAAAGGTGTTGACTTTTTGTTTGTTTGTTTGTTTTAAGATACTTAAACTATAACACAATATTAACAAAATATGCGAGTACTGACGTTAAAGTGCGACCTTTTTGGCCAATGTCCAGTTGTGTTGCAGAGATATACAATACTCAACTCAACAATGAAGGGTTCTTTATTTCCACTGCCTAGGCTTTTAAAATATGTTAACATATCTGCCTTCACTCTTTAAATCACACTTCACCTTTGACTATTAGCTTGTATAATTTCCAGCATGATTGCTTCAAATATTTTTCTCCATTAAACTAATCACAAAGTGCATAAATGGGTGAAGACATGCCTAGAGATTGTGCATGCAAGACTCCTTCTCCCTGTCTTTGCAGTATGTGACATGTTACCCAGCAAAGAATGTTTATTTTTACAGAATAACGTTCACCCTGCTCAGGTATGACTACCTCCACCATTGCCTCACAAGTTTCCTGGCACTTTGGAGAGTTTTTTTTCTTCTTGAAAATGAAAGCAGTCTTTTGTTCTGAACATTGTTGTCTCAACAACATAGACAAGCTGTCTTTGTACACTCAGAAAAAAGGTGCAACCTGGAACCATTGTTGTGTGTGGCTCTCAGTCCTTGAAGGAGAACTGAAAAGAAACATTTGTTTCTAATAAGAACTAGCCTAATTTAGCAAACAAAGTTTACAGTCATATCTATTTTTTTCAATAAAAGGTTGGCCATTTTCTGAGAATGAAAAGGAACATGTCTGGCCAAAACCGATTAAAAAGATTCAGGAAAACAATGCACCTTCCTTGTTTTCAGTGATTTCACTGCCTCTGATGAATGCCAGGAATAGATAGATAGTCATCTTTAGGTTTAACTTCTCGTAGTTTTCTTCTGGTGAATTCAAACCAGATGCATTTGACCTTCTTCAAGAGGTTGTCGGAGTAAGTGACTCCCCTTCCTCCTCTTTTTTATGCGTTTAACACAAAATAGACTTCATGAATAGTTCCATGAACATTGAATTACATTATCAACACAGTAATATCAACATCTCACATTTTCTTGGTGCATCATTTGTGAGCTTAAGCCATTTCCATTATTTTGACCCCCAGTACAGCGTATGTGAATCAAACTTTTGTTGTAATCATACTGTAGGCTTCTGACTGAAAGATTGGGTATTTTGCCTTTCACAGTTAAATCCCCTACACAGAGTTTGGCTGAAGGTAAACAACAGTCGCCTCACACTGTAGCCTTTTGTCCATGAGGCTCTTTCAGGTGTTGTCAGTTCTCCTCTTATCTATCTCCAGTCTCAAATTTAGCCTAAACCTCTGGTTTGAGTTACAGCTAAAAGGCCTTGAGTGAACAGGTAGGGGGGTAGTCTTACAAACCTACTTTCCAAAACAATAATTTCCCAAGGCGCCATAAACACAGCTCTTAATTGCGACCTTATAAAGTTAGGTCAATACGAATGAACCATATTAGACACAGTCATTGATGATCTATGAAAAACATCTTGGTTTAGGACATTGTTTTACAAAAGTTTTACTACAGTTATAGAGCCAAACAGCAAATAACTGGGATATCCTGCACAGTAACTCTAGTCTGCCCTGAAGCAATGTGGTAAAGCACACTTTCAAGGACAAACAACTGCCCCCAGTAATGTCAGGATGATGTCATGCAAATGACCCAGTTCCCTAACCACAGAGTTAGAGGAGAAAAATGCTCCAGTAAGCGTTCGATAGTCTGTCCATAGACCAAACTCTAACTGCACGCAATCCCCAGTGTCATATCAGGGACACCTATCTTTTTAACGTACTGTTTTGGACCAATTATACATCCTAATGCCTCTGTGCCTCATGCGTTTGTTTCTGTGTCTCTCCAGTCCAAAGCCCAATAACCACGATGGCATCAAGTCCAACCCATCAAAGCGTCACAGGGATCGGTTGAACGGCGAACTGGACAAGCTGACCAACCTGCTGCCCTTCTCTGATGACGTGCGGGCACGGCTGGACAAGCTGTCTGTCCTTCGCCTCAGCGTCGGTTACCTGAAGGTCAAGAGCTACTTCAGCGGTGAGTGACAGACACAGCCTCCGTCTGTTAAACCTTGATGGGTTGAAAGGGTCATAACATTTGAATTATTCTCTCTCTTTCTCTTCTCTCCCCTCTTTACCACCAAACTAGTAAGATTAAATCAGAGATACAAGTGTCATAGTAGAAGTTGATACAAAACTTCTCCTCTTCCAACACTTTTCTCTACTCTATATCCTGTCTGGACATAGGCAGTGCTCAATCATCCCCTGCACTCCCCGAAGAGCTTATCAACATATACAGCACAATGTTCTTACGTTGTAAAAAGTGAGGACTGGGGGATGAATATCATGGTTTTACCGAGTGTTGATTGTTTAGTGCCTCAATCCTGCTGCCCTCTTTCGCCAAGCTTCCTCATATTGTTCCCCAACCGTCCAAAATAGCATTAATTAGAACCAGACGCCAGCCTTTCTGCCAGCCAGAGCGGGTTCCCAGACACTCCAAAAGAAGAGGCTCTATTTTTGGGGCACTCTACTCTAAGCAGTTGTAAAAGACCAGGCAGAGGCAAATTAGACTCAGCGCTTTTGGATAATGTATTTTTGAGATGTAACATCCCTAGCGATGAGAGGTGTGGAGAGGAAGGAAAGACAGCATTTCTGTGTAAATGTTATCAGGGCATTTTTTCAGTGTTTATGTAACTTTGCGATTGTGAAAACTCTTTGGGCTTCACAGCACTCTGTAGTTAAGCACAGCAGTCTTTTGAGGTTTTCATGTTCAAGGGACTGCCTTTTTTCGGAGGAGGAGGAACAGATTCATTTACAAAGACCTCAGCTTTGTCTCATGTTCCAGCGTTGAAGGATTTAGCATCACCATCTCAAACTGCTGCCGCTTCACCTGCAATTACCCAGTGGGAGCGAACTGCAGCTCGAAGGGAGTGTGCAAACTCAAGGTCTCTAATCCATATCAACCCAGCATTCCTCAGATGAAAGTAGCATAATAAGACAGGCCTGTCTCTTTCCCAGAGCCAGAAGCAGGGGTAAAAAAAAAAAAAGCAGTGGGGGTGGGGGGGTCTATATGGAGAGGGGTTGGAAGACGGGGCGCAAACCCTGACCCCAGCCACTCTTACTTCCTGTTCGTCCCCCTTCCCATTCTTTCCTCCTCAGCCTGTGTGGAGTGTCAGTTCACAGAGCCCGCACTCCCACAACATGCAGCAGGAAGCCGACTTGTTATTACAGCGGCGTGAGATGTTCGAACAGCCGACTGGGAAACGTTTTCCAGACCAAAAAGAAACTGCGGTTAGTACAGTATACAGTATCTGTACGTACGGTATAGAGTCATAGCTCTCCAACTATTTTTGGTTGACGACCAGAAATGTCTGACTGGTCTTTGTGAATGTATGGAGGGGGGGGGACTCTGCTCTGGAGGGTGGGAAGAAACCTCTAGGTGGCAATGAGAAAGGCCCTTGGGTTAGATCCCACGCTGGTCACATAAGAAGCACATTGTGCTGTCTGGGCCGTGATGGCCTCGTTGCCCCAGACCCAGACCCCTGTCTCCTGACACCAGTGAGCAGTCATCTCCCCAGGCCAGCTCCTTCTAGGAGTCTGAGGATTCCTGCTACACAGTCCGCCTCTTGTCTGACCACCCAGACTGACGATCACATGGACAGGATGAGTGATCTGTGTTTTGCGCTGTGCAACGATGGTTCGCTCACAACACGCTTTCATGAACATCCGATATATTTTTATTTGAGATGATAACAGAATCGAAGGATATCAAGTCACCGATTTGACTCACCACAACATGATCATCAATAATTGTTCTGGTAGTCAGATTGCTTGGCTATGCTTCTCAAAAAGCTCCCTTCAAAGTCAATTTTCACTGCGGCATACCAAGTTGTTGACACATGGAGACAAAGTCAGGGGATGTGTTGTACGACCGTGTCCTAATCACAGGAGTGTCAGCACAGATCACATACTGTCCCATGTGACACTGTGGTCTCCGTCTGGTCAGACAACAGACACACTGTGCACTTGATGGCCCCACACACTATCCCCCACCCCCACCCAGACATAAATACACACCATTGTGAGCCTGGCCCCGGTTTCTCCTCTAATAATCGTAACCGATTCTGTTGTCAAGGCCGGGAGACATGGGATTTCGGCGGAAACCACTGAGACTAAAAGGTGTCTGATACCTCCCTGCCACCAAACACTCTTTTTCCAATCCGTTGTCACACCTTTCTTTCTCCTTGTTGATGCCTTCTCGAAGACTGGTGGCTGTTTGAGAGGCAGATAACGTTGGTTTGGGAGGGGGGGGGGTTGCAGCATAGCAGGGTCAAGGAGACCTGCCTACCTCCCACCCCTCCAGCCCCCACCACATAAGCAGCTGGACCATGTTTGGGGGTGTTAGCAGCCAGAGAGCTTCAGTTATAGGCCTTGTCACAATAACCTGCCAGAGTCTGTTTGGCTTCATCCCCTCGAAAACCTCACCTTTTCTAAGCCCCTAACTTGATTTCACACACCCCACTAACCCCCACCCCCTGCCAGGGCTTGGCCAGATGTTTTTCCAGTGTTGGGAATTGGCTTGGGGAGAGAAGTGCAGTGCCGGCCACAAACAGAGATAAGTTGTAAACCAGGTTCAACATGCCACAGAGAGACGGCCACCTTTGACCCCTACCGGCTAATCAGGTTCATGTCATAAGGTCATACGGGGGTCAGGTCCTATGAGACCACATGGCCGCAGCATGACCCAGCTAATCAGGAAACCATTGATCTCATGGCCAAATCACGTAAATGACATTGCGTGGCAATGCCATGTAAAGGATCTGTTTTAGGAACTGATCGGGGTGTTCTGTTGATGGACAGGTTGTTAAGGAGCGTTGACAGAGTGAGATAGAACAGCCTGGAACTGAGTGAAAGCTCTCGGTGCTGAGTGCCGTGGGTGTTAGTGACTCTGAACTTAAGATAAACACAGGGGCTGTGCGTTTTAGTGTAGCTAAACCAAGCTCCTGAGAGGGGGAAGGGGGGGTACTAAAGGATTTTGAAACCATTGCTGTCTCAAACAACCAAACTTGCATCATCAGATGCTATACCAGTTGATCATATGATACTATAATATAATAATACCTTTCTAGTAATAAAAACTGAGTTTAGATGAGATGAACAGAAATATACTTATTTAATAGAAAGCATACTGCTGGTTAGTATAGTAACTGTTGATATCCTCCTAACATATGCACTGGCTCAGCGCTGTCTATCTCCATCAGCCCTATAGAATGCAGGGGCAGGTACGAGGGGAGAAAGGGAGTGTCGGGAAAGAGAGAAACAGTGACAGAGTGAGACAGAGAGAGAGAGAGAGGCAGAGAAAGACAGAGAGAGAGAGAGAGAGAGAGAGAGAGAGAGAGAGAGAGAGAGCTTGGGACACAGCGGCTAAATGGAGTATGGAGGAGACAAACAAAGAGGCAGAGACAGAGAAGAACCAGCCCCGTCTCCATTAGCGGCGACCTCTAACCCCCTAGGAAGCTCCCCGCAGGCTCACATAGGGCGAAGGCTCATGTCGTCTAAGTCAACAACCTCATGTAGGATATGAATGAGTAGGAAAAGCTATGAGGGTGTCATGGTACATACTGTAAATACCACCGAACGGTTCCCCCAGACACAAACTGAGCCTAGTCTCAGTCTACAGAACCAGCCCAGAGAGGATTCTCCCATTAAAAGAGATACAGTTTTGTGTAACCTCAGGCTTAGAATTCTGTCCTGGACAGAAGTTGGCTTCATGTCGAAGACAAGCAACAGTGGAAATAATTTGCCGTAATCCTGGCTTCCATCCACACTAGGTCTGCTTTAGCTCTTGCTCTGCGTTAGCGATGAGAGCCTGTAAGTCCCAGCTCCACTTGGTCTTGTCACGCAGCTTCCTCTGCTGTTTGTCCAATGAAAGAGAGGGCAGTCTCCCTGGAGACACTCTGCACCTTGTCCTCCACCCCAGCGCTTCCTCCACAAAGACCCTGTCAAGTTTCACTTTCTTCATCTCTTTTGTTTTGGTACTGTGGGAGATCCGAAGCTACGGACCCTTTTTTGGCGAGGGTTTGTCTTTCTTTTTTCCCAATTACAATAGCAACTTTTGACATTGTCCTCCCTAAACATAAATTTTCCTGGTATTGTTTGTTTTGTCCGCCATAGAAATACTACTTTGCGAGCTTCTCCATTGTTGATGGGAAAAAAAGAGTGGGTTTGTTTCAGAGGGAGGTAGAATGTCAATATTTGTATTGGCCTGAGTCATTCATTGTAATGTAATGGTCTTTGGAACGATGCAACAGAAACTTGCTCTGTGTCTAGAAGGGTATAAGCTAGGAGCTCTGTGATGAAAGCGAGATTTATGGTTGAGGTCATGACATTGACTCCCACAACGACCTAATAAAGACCTTAGCTTTTATACCACGTGTGGTCTCCATGTCCTTTGCACAGCAATATGAACCTGCGCCCTCCTCCAAATCCTTGCTATTATCATGCCAGGGATATCATTTCCAGACACAGTATGCTTCAGACACGAGGCCAAATTGGTCAATGTCTCACAATGTTCGTTGTTGCAAGGTTGGCCCATGTTGCTCCCTCTGAAGGGGAGATTGACATTTGAAGCCCCCTCTCGCAGTACAGTACATTTGAGACGTAGTGGTTAGTACATCTAGGGGCACAAAATGCTGTGTTTGTGATATGGTCTGGTATGCATGTGACAGATTCCAAAGCTCTGGCACTTTGCCTGCTATGTAACTCAAGAGGCCCGACTGCCCTTAACTCAAACAGTTGTCAGGGCAAACATAACCTCGGCCTGCCTCATTCTATTTCCAAGACCCTTTGTTTTGCAGGTCTCCAAAGTTTTGATCCGCTTTAATGCTGGGAGCTGGCTAGCGATAGCATCAGTTAGCATGAGTGCTTCAGGACTATCAGGCCACCTTTCAGAAGAAGCAGCCCAGTCAAAACACCACACACAGCTGCTCAAGTGGGGACATGCCCAAGCATCTGTTAAAAGACCCATTGTACCCTTAAGACAGAGAGGAAAATGACGAGAGAAAGAAGACAAGAGTTTCGTCATAGTTTGGATTGGATGCTGTTTCTGCCTTTCTGTTTTGTGTTTGAATAAATCATTGTGTAATTCAGCGCGTGTCAGTTGGGCGTTGGAATGTATTTGAATGTTATTATGTTTGTGATTATCATTGGCAGTCTTTTTGTGGTATAGCTACTTTGGACATTCTTTAGTGACTGCATGTGTAGGCTAATAGTAAAAAAAAAAATATGTACTTGGTGTAGTTCTTTGAAAACAGATTTTGTTTGTTTGCTGTGTTGGCAAACGCAACAAATGACTAATTAAGCATGCTGGAACCCTCATTGTGCTTACCTCACTGCCTAGACCAAAAGTGCTTGTGAGGGCTTAGCCACGCAAGCACTTTTATGTATCACAATTTTGTCCCCAAATAATTTAATCTAGCCTCTGGCCTCACTTCACACTCTCTCAAAAAGTCAAAAAAAAAAGATGTATAGCCTAATGAACAGGAAATAATGAGAATTTAGCATTCTCCTCCTATTCCTCCTAACAGGGTGCATTCCATCATGTCATCCCACAAAACATACTGTCACCTCAAATACATGGGCCCGCTCAGTCAAAAATGAGGGGATATTCCCTTGTAAAGCACTTTACCCTGTGAACAGGTCCTGAAAGGCCCCAGGAGGAGTTTGAGCAGGGGGAGTGGGGAGTTGTGGGTGGAGGCGTATGAGGTGTGAATCATCATTCCACTCCTCAGCGTTTCTGATGCATGACTTCAACTTTGGAAAGTGGGAGAGGAAACAAAGAGTCTCTCCCTCTCCCTCTCTTTGTCCCTCTCTCAAGGTTTTTGGAGTTGGCTGGTTTTACAATGCGTTGTGACAGCAGTCTGAAGTTGAGAGCAAGGGGTTTCAACAGTTTAAAACTGTGAAACATTGATGTGCAACACTGGTTGCACATGGATCTGGAAGTCGCCAACATATCCCATGCTCGTCAGTAATAACCAAGGGAAACCTGTCAAGCATGTTGAGTAATCTCTCCTATGTAGACAGGAAGTTCTCTTTGTTCAGACGGATGGCTAGAGGAAGTGAGGCTGAACAAGAATGTCTGAGTTCTATGGTTGAGAGGCAAGGTGCCTAGTGCCTACCCAACTTCAGGTCGTGACCCCGTTCCTGCCTCAAGGCGTGACCCTGTCTCAGGTCCCGGACATTGCTTTTTCTTTATATTTGCAGAACAGTTGTGTTTCAACCTGGGCTACATATTTCTTCATTTGTCTTCATAATCATTCCTTGTTGCGTGATGGCCTACTGCCATGTGTCATTATCGTTCTCAGTTTCAAAATGGCCATGTGCTAATGTTGTATTTGGTTGTCTTACAGACTTTCTAGAAGAGACGCCTGGTTTTGGTGTCCAATCAGTCCCGACCGTGCAAACACAACTGTCATAAAAACATAGGGAGGTCATTTGGTTGTATCATCGTTGTGGAAAATTACCAGCAATCTCTCCCTGCCCTGGCAGTTATGAATGAACGTTTACATAGACAGGCCTGCATGGGTCATTAGAGCAGAGAGGTGGAGTCTGGGGAGGTGAGAGAACCAGCATGTTGTGTCAGAAACTATTGTTTATATTACCTTCTTATCTCCATCTACTTCTTGGTTATTGTTTCATGTCTGTTTGTCTCAATCGTGTTTTAACATGTATTCAGGAACTTTTAAAAGAAATACTGGAGATTGCCAAAATGCCCAATTTGTTACGTTAAGACACATTTTAAATAAAAAAACATACTCCTTGTTAAAAGGGGAAATTTACACAATATAGTATAACAATGCACTGTCAAGAGTCGTCAGTTCATATTATCATCATTGTAATTGGTTCTAGTATGCCTTCCTCTTTGAAAAGCAGAAATGAAATTCCTGGCTATGACAAAATGTCAAACTTAAAAGAACTAAAATATCCTCAAGCAATAGGGTGTGAAGCAAGAAGTGAATTGAATCCAACGGGCACACACACTATGGATATTGTACAGATCCAGACAGAAAGCAGTCATGTGCCTCTGTGTGTGTGTGTGTGTTTGTTAACACGTTTGTCATTTGCTTTGGCCCAGACTCCACCGTTTCCTCTCCAACAGCAGAAGGACTCTGGACACCAGGCCATGTCCGCTCTTTCTGTTTCCCCTGAACTCTCCCTCAGTCCTCCTCTCTCTCCCTCTCCCTCTTTTTCACACTCTTTGTCTTTTTTGTCTGTCTGTCTGTCTGTCTGTCTGTCTCTAGAGCTTTTTTTTCCGATAAACCTTTTCTCTACGGCCACTTTCTTAACTTTGTGTCTTTCGCTCAACCTTTTCTGTCTCTTTCTGTCTTTCTGTTTCTTTTTTCCTTTCACTTTCTCTCAATCTCACTCTCTCTCTCTCTCTCTCTCTCTCTCTCTCTCTCTCTCTCTCTCTCTCTCTCTCTCTCTCTCTCTCTCTCTCTCTCTCTCTCTCTCTCTCTCTCTCTCTCTCTCGTCCTCTCTCCCCTCACCCTCTCTGTTTTCTCTCCCCCTGTTCCACCAGTGTTGTGTTCCCCTCAGACCCAGCGTGGCGCAGGGAGCTTGTTTTATCAGCACTGCGAGGCTCACAGGAAGAGATAGGCTCTCTTTCCTCTTGGCCAGCGCAGCCGGCAGGATCCCTGGGGAGGCTGGGATTGCGTGAGAGCAGGCCCAGGTTTCTGTCAGCGGGGAGGGGGGAGGAGGCCCAGGGTTCTGTCAGCGGGGAGGGGGGAGGAGGCCCAGGGTTCTGTCAGCGGGGAGGGGGGAGGAGGCCCAGGGTTCTGTCAGCGGGGAGGGGGGAGGAGGCCCAGGGTTCTGTCAGCGGGGAGGGGGGAGGAGGCCCAGGGTTCTGTCAGCGGGGAGGGGGGAGGAGGCCCAGGGTTCTGTCAGCGGGGAGGGGGGAGGAGGCCCAGGGTTCTGTCAGCGGGGAGGGGGGAGGAGGCCCAGGGTTCTGTCAGCGGGGAGGGGGGAGGAGGCCCAGGGTTCTGTCAGCGGGGAGGGGGGAGGAGGCCCAGGGTTCTGTCAGCGGGGAGGGGGGAGGAGGCCCAGGGTTCTGTCAGCGGGGAGGGGGGAGGAGGCCCAGGGTTCTGTCAGCGGGGAGGGGTGGGGGGGGGGGGTGCTCAAGGTCTCCTGTATTACCCCCCCCCCTCCCACGTCCTCCGAAAAACTAGTCGAGGTGCCCTTGTCTGTCAGCGCAACACTTGGTGTTGGTGTCAGAATCCAGGAGCCCTTTCAAAAAGGGTGTGTGTGTGTGTACAGGGACGGTGGAGGGCGTGTGTGTTCATTTACAGAGCCCCTCCTTGTGGACAAAGCAGGGCTGTCTCACATGGACGCCACCCCCCTCCCCTCCTCTTCCAAAACACACCCTCCCCACAGCGCACACACACACACACACTGTGTTATCCTGCTGTTGTCACGCAACCGCCCTCCCCTCACCCCCCAGCCCCTCTGCTGTCCAGGCCGGTCTTCCAGTGACGGGGGTAATGCTTCACTATGCCAGTTGTTCATGGAGTGGGAGGGGAGGGGGGGCGATCCCAGTCTATTTTAGTGTGGCGCGACACCGCCTTACGTGCGCGCGCCTTATCAGATGACAAGAGCGGAGGAGGAGGTGGCTGCTCCGGTGACGGACGGACGGACGGACAGGGAGCATGGGCGGCGGCCTTGGACATTGAGACATGCTGCCGCCAACTTTATTGCTCGGTTACCCTTCGGCCCTGACCGATTACAGCAGCAGTACCTGGGATGGTGGGGGGGGGGGTGTTGGAGAGCAGGTCTGCTTGGCCCCGAGGGATCTCTCCTCACCTGAACCATGGTTTTTAGGATTGACGGACCTTTTCCACTTGTCCTTCTGGAGCAGGAGGCAGGGAGGCAGGGGGGGAGGGAGGGAACCTGGGAGGCAGAGGGGGAGAGCTGGAGCCAGGGAACCAGGGAGGCAGAGGGGGAGAGCTGGAGCCAGGGAACCAGGGAGGCAGAGGGGGAGAGCTGGAGCCAGGGAACCAGGGAGGCAGAGGGGGAGAGCTGGAGCCACGGAGGGAGGGAGGTAACATGTAACAGCACACCGGAGGTGCCTGGCTGACCTGTCAGACTGCAGACGTGGCATCCGATATGAACGTCATGGCGCTGTGTGTGGGTCTGAGAGTGCGTGTACCTCATTTATATGCCTTGGCTTTTGATTTACCCTGTTCGCGCGGGGGGAGAATTCATCTCGGGCCTTCTCATATTTCAGTTCAACAAACAAAGTGTCAGAACCCAGTGGTAGCTGAAGCCCAACCAGAACTCAACATGTCGACCCTCTGCATGCTGGACCACAATGACACAGCAGAAATCTCAGAGGGTTAGCGGGAGATTGTTATGTGAACCCTGCCCTACTCTGACTCCCACTCAGTGTCTCACACACACACACACACCCACACACACACGTTGCGCAAGCACACCCACACACACCCACACATACACACACACACATCCAAATGGGTAAAACACAAGTCTCCGTAGCCTTTAGAGCAGGCACCAAGGAGTTAACTGGCCTCCCCATTGTGCGTAGAGGGAGAGATTACACAATCCCGTCATTGTTTTGATGTTTTGGCCTGCAGCGAGTAGGGCCTGCACGAGCAGTTCTCCAACATGTCTGTGCGGCGAGGGCGCAGGCCCCGCTTTCATGTACAGCTCCC